>NW_025048649.1:0-178893 GCF_018831695.1 Puntigrus tetrazona
AAGGTTCAAAATCTAAATCCAGACATCCAGGCTCACAGACTAACCCCATAACAGTAACACATTACTGGGCATGATTTTATTCAGTAAAGGCCCTGTATTACAGTTTTCTTTAAGGCCTGGGCCCACAAACTCACCCCATTACTATAAAACTTTAAAGGGAATGATCTTGACAGGGTTAAAGTGACTTCTCATAGGCTTTCCACTCGACCATGGTAACCCTGGAAGAAATTTTTAAGCGTTCATAACCTAAGTCCAGACATCCAGGGGCTTCATCCAGGCGATATTGGCCGGTTTAAGTGCAACTCTTTGGATGCTAATCCACTCGACCATGGTAACCCTGGAACAAATATTTGAGCGTTCAAAACCTACGTCCAGATATCCAGGCTCTAGACTAACCCCATAACAGCAAGACATTACTGGGCATGATTTTATTCACTAAAGGCCATGTATTACAGTTTTCTTCAAGGCCTGGGCCCACAAACTCACCCCAGTACTATAACACTTTCAAGGGCATGATCTTTGTCGGGTTTATTTTATTCAGTAAAGGCCTGATCCCACAGACTCACCCCATTACTATAACACTATTATGGGCATGATCTTGGCCGGTTTAAGTGTGACTTCTCGTAGTCTTTCCCACTCAACAATGGCAACCCTGGAAGAAATATTCAAGCATTCAAAACCTACGTCCAGACATACAGGCTCACAGACTAACCCCATAACAGTAACACATTACTGGGCATGATTTTATTCAGTAAAGGCCCTGTATTAGTTTTCCTTAAGGCTTGGGCCCCACAAACTCACTCCATTACTATAACATTAATAGGGGCATGATCTTGGCCGGGTTACGTGTGACTTCTCGTAGGCTTTCCCACTCCACCATATTATCCCTGGTAGAAATTTTTAAGCGTTCAAAACCTAAGTCCAGACATCCAGGCTCACAGACAAACCCCATAACAGCAACACATTACTGGGCATGATTTTAATCAGTAAAGGCCTGGGCCCACAGATTCAACCCATTACTATTAAACTTTTATGGGCATGATCTTGACAGGGTTAAGAGTGACTTCTCGTAGGCTTTCCCACTCGACCATGGTAACCCTGGAAGAAATTTTTAAGCGTTCAAAACCTAAGTCCAGACATCCAGGCGATATTGTCCGGTTTAGGTGCGACTTCTCGGACGCTAATCCAATCGACCATGGTAACCCTGTAACAAATGTTTGAGCGTTCAAAACCTACATCCAGACATCCAGGCGCTTCATCCAGTCGATATTGGCCGGTTTAAGTGCGACTTCTCGGACGCTTATCCACTCGACCATGGTAACCCTGGAACAAATTTTTGAGCATTCAAAACCTACGTCCAGACATCCAGGCTCACAGACTAATCCCATAACAGTAACACATTACTGGGCATGATTTTATTCAGTAAAGGCCCTGTATTACAGTTTTCTTTAAGGTCTGGGCCCACAAACTCACCCCATTACTATAAAACTTTAAAGGGCATGATTTTGACAGGGTTAAGAGTGACTTCTCATAGGCTTTCCCACTCGACCATGGTAACCCTGGAAGAAATTTTTAAGCATTCAAAACCTAAGTCCAGACATCCAGGCTCACAGACTAATCCCATTACAGTAACACATTACTGGGCATGATTTTATTCAGTAAAGGCCTGGACCCACAAACTCACCCCAATACTACTACATTATTATGGGCATGATCTTGGTCGACTTAAGTCTGACTTCTCGTGAGCTTTTCCCACTCAACCATGGTTACCCTAGAAGAAATTTTTAAACGTTCAAAATCTAAATCCAGACATCCAGGCTCACAGACTAACCCCATAACAGTAACACATTACTGGGCATGATTTTATTCAGTAAAGGCCCTGTATTACAGTTTTCTTTAAGGTCTGGGCCCACAAACTCACCCCATTACTTTAAAACTTTAAAGGGCATGATCTTGACAGGGTTAAGAGTGACTTCTCATAGGCTTTCCCACTCGACCATGGTAACCCTGGAAGAAATTTTTAAGCATTCAAAACCTAAGTCCAGACATCCAGGGGCTTCATCCAGGCGCTATTGGCCGGTTTAAGTGCAACTCTTTGGATGCTAATCCACTCGACCATGGTAACCCTGGAACAAATATTTGAGCATTCAAAACCTACGTCCAGATATCCAGGCTCTAGACTAACCCCATAACAGCAAGACATTACTGGGCATGATTTTATTCACTAAAGGCCCTGTATTACAGTTTTCTTCAAGGCCTGGGCCCACAAACTCACCCCAGTACTATAACACTTTCAAGGGCATGATCTTTGTCGGGTTTATTTTATTCAGTAAAGGCCTGAGCCCACAGACTCACCCCATTACTATAACAATATTATGGGCATGATCTTGGTCGGTTTAAGTGTGACTTCTCGTAGTCTTTCCCACTCAACAATGGCAACCCTGGAAGAAATATTCAAGCATTCAAAACCTACGTCCAGACATACAGGCTCACAGACTAACCCCATAACAGTAACACATTACTGGGCATGATTTTATTCAGTAAAGGCCCTGTATTACAGTTTTCTTTAAGGCTTGGGCCCACAAACTCACTCCATTACTATAAAACTTTAAAGGGCATGATCTTGACAGGGTTAAGAATGACTTCTCATAGGCTTTCCCACTCGACCATGGTAACCCTGGAAGAAATTTTTAAGCGTTCAACACCTAAGTCCAGACATCCAGAGGCTTCATCCAGGCGCTTCAGCCAGGCAATATTGGCCGGTTTAAGTGCAACTCTTTGGATGCTAATCCACTCGACCATGGTAACCCTGGAACAAATATTTGAGCATTCAAAACCTACGTCCAGATATCCAGGCTCTAGACTAACCCCATAACAGCAAGACATTACTGGGCATGATTTTATTCACTAAAGGCCCTGTATTACAGTTTTCTTCAAGGCCTGGGCCCACAAACTCACCGCAGTACTATAACACTTTCAAGGGCATGATCTTTGTCGGGTTTATTTTATTCAGTAAAGGCCTGAGCCCACAGACTCACCCCATTACTATAAAACTATTATGGGCGTGATCTTGGCCGGTTTAAGTGTGACTTCTCGTAGTCTTTCCCACTCAACAATGGCAACCCTGGAAGAAATATTCAAGCATTCAAAACCTACGTCCAGACATACAGGCTCACAGACTAACCCCATAACAGTAACACATTACTGGGCAAGATTTTATTCAGTAAAGGCCCTGTATTACAGTTTTCCTTAAGGCTTGGGCCCACAAACTCACCCCCTTACTATAACACTAATAGGGGCATGATCTTGGCCGGGTTAAGTGTGACTTCTCGTAGGCTTTCCCACTCGACCATATTAACCCTGGAAGAAATTTTTAAGCGTTCAAAACCTAAATCCAGACATCCAGGCTCACAGACATACCCCATAACAGCAACACATTACTGGGCATGATTTTATTCAGTAAAGGCCTGGGCCCACAGATTCAACCCATTACTATTAAACTTTTATGGGCATGATCTTGACAGGGTTAAGAGTGACTTCTCGTAGGCTTTCCCACTCGACCATGGTAACCCTGGAAGAAATTTTTAAGCGTTCAAAACCTAAGTCCAGACATCCAGGCGATATTGTCCGGTTTAAGTGCGACTTCTCGGACGCTAATCCAATCGACCATGGTAACCCTGTAACAAATGTTTGAGCGTTCAAAACCTACATCCAGACATCCAGGCGCTTCATCCAGTCGATATTGGCCGGTTTAAGTGCGACTTCTCGGACGCTTATCCACTCGACCATGGTAACCCTGGAACAAATTTTTGAGCATTCAAAACCTACGTCCAGACATCCAGGCTCACAGACTAATCCCATAACAGTAACACATTACTGGGCATGATTTTATTCAGTAAAGGCCCTGTATTACAGTTTTCTTTAAGGTCTGGGCCCACAAACTCACCCCATTACTATAAAACTTTAAAGGGCATGGTTTTGACAGGGTTAAGAGTGACTTCTCACAGGCTTTCCCACTCGACCATGGTAACCCTGGAAGAAATTTTTAAGCATTCAAAACCTAAGTCCAGACATCCAGGGGCTTCATCCAGGCGATATTGTCCGGTTTAAGTGCGACTTCTCGAATGCTAATCCACTCAACCATGGTAACCCTGGAACAAATTTTTGAGCATTCAAAATCTACGTCCAGACATCCAGGCTCACAGACTAATCCCATAACAGTAACACATTACTGGGCATGATTTTATTCAGTAAAGGCCTGGACCCACAAACTCACCCCAATACTACTACATTATTATGGGCATGATCTTGGCCGACTTAAGTCTGACTTCTCGTAGGCTTTCCCACTCGACCATGGTTACCCTAGAAGAAATTTTTAAACGTTCAAAATCTAAATCCAGACATCCAGGCTCACAGACTAACCCCATAACAGTAACACATTACTGGGCATGATTTTATTCAGTAAAGGCCCTGTATTACAGTTTTCTTTAAGATCTGGGCCCACAAACTCACCCCATTACTTTAAAACTTTAAAGGGCATGATCTTGACAGGGTTAAGAGTGACTTCTCATAGGCTTTCCCACTCAACCATGGTAACCCTGGAAGAAATTTTTAAGCATTCAAAACCTAAGTCCAGACATCCAGGGGCTTCATCCAGGTGCTATTGGCCGGTTTAAGTGCAACTCTTTGGATGCTAATCCACTCGACCATGGTAACCCTGGAACAGATATTTGAGCATTCAAAACCTACGTCCAGATATCCAGGCTCTAGACTAACCCCATAACAGCAAGACATTACTGGGCATGATTTTATTCACTAAAGGCCCTGTATTACAGTTTTCTTCAAGGCCTGGGCCCACAAACTCACCCCAGTACTATAACACTTTCAAGGGCATGATCTTTGTCGGGTTTATTTTATTCAGTAAAGGCCTGAGCCCACAGACTCACCCCATTACTATAACAATATTATGGGTATGATCTTGGCCGGTTTAAGTGTGACTTCTCGTAGTCTTTCCCACTCAACAATGGCAACCCTGGAAGAAATATTCAAGCATTCAAAACCTACGTCCAGACATACAGGCTCACAGACTAACCCCATAACAGTAACACATTACTGGGCATGATTTTATTCAGTAAAGGCCCTGTATTACAGTTTTCTTTAAGGCTTGGGCCCACAAACTCACTCCATTACTATAAAACTTTAAAGGGCATGATCTTGACAGGGTTAAGAATGACTTCTCATAGGCTTTCCCACTCAACCATGGTAACCCTGGAAGAAATTTTTAAGCGTTCAACACCTAAGTCCAGACATCCAGAGGCTTCATCCAGGCGCTTCAGCCAGGCAATATTGGCCGGTTTAAGTGCAACTCTTTGGATGCTAATCCACTCGACCATGGTAACCCTGGAACAAATATTTGAGCATTCAAACCCTACGTCAAGATATCCAGGCTCTAGACTAACCCCATAACAGCAAGACATTACTGGGCATGATTTTATTCACTAAAGGCCCTGTATTACAGTTTTCTTCAAGGCCTGGGCCCACAAACTCACCCCAGTACTATAACACTTTCAAGGGCATGATCTTTGTCGGGTTTATTTTATTCAGTAAAGGCCTGAGCCCACAGACTCACCCCATTACTATAACAATATTATGGGTATGATCTTGGCCGGTTTAAGTGTGACTTCTCGTAGTCTTTCCCACTCAACAATGGCAACCCTGGAAGAAATATTCAAGCATTCAAAACCTACGTCCAGACATACAGGCTCACAGACTAACCCCATAACAGTAACACATTACTGGGCATGATTTTATTCAGTAAAGGCCCTGTATTACAGTTTTCTTTAAGGCTTGGGCCCACAAACTCACTCCATTACTATAAAACTTTAAAGGGCATGATCTTGACAGGGTTAAGAATGACTTCTCATAGGCTTTCCCACTCAACCATGGTAACCCTGGAAGAAATTTTTAAGCGTTCAACACCTAAGTCCAGACATCCAGAGGCTTCATCCAGGCGCTTCAGCCAGGCAATATTGGCCGGTTTAAGTGCAACTCTTTGGATGCTAATCCACTCGACCATGGTAACCCTGGAACAAATATTTGAGCATTCAAACCCTACGTCAAGATATCCAGGCTCTAGACTAACCCCATAACAGCAAGACATTACTGGGCATGATTTTATTCACTAAAGGCCCTGTATTACAGTTTTCCTTAAGGCTTGGGCCCACAAACTCACTCCATTACTATAACACTAATAGGGGCATGATCTTGGCCGGGTTAAGTGTGACTTCTCGTAGGCTTTCCCACTCGACCATATTAACCCTGGAAGAAATTTTTAAGCATTCAAAACCTAAATCCAGACATCCAGGCAGACAGACAAACCCCATAACAGCAACACATTACTGGGCATGATTTTATTCAGTAAAGGCCTGGGCCCACAGATTCAACCCATTACTATTAAACTTTTATGGGCATGATCTTGACAGGGTTAAGAGTGACTTCTCGTAGGCTTTCCCACTCGACCATTGTAAGCCTGGAAGAAATTTTTAAGCGTTCAAAACCTAAGTCCAAACATCCAGGCGATATTGTCCGGTTTAAGTGCGACTTCTCGGACGCTAATCCACTCGACCATGGTAACCCTGTAACAAATGTTTGAGCGTTCAAAACCTACATCCAGACATCCAGGCGCTTCATCCAGTCGATATTGGCCGATTTAAGTGCGACTTCTCAGACGCTTATCCACTCGACCATGGTAACCCTGGAACAAATTTTTGAGCATTCAAAACCTACGTCCAGGCATCCAGGCTCACAGACTAATCCCATAACAGTAACACATTACTGGGCATGATTTTATTCAGTAAAGGCCCTGTATTACAGTTTTCTTTAAGGTCTGGGCCCACAAACTCACACCATTACTATAAAACTTTAAAGGGCATAATTTTGACAGGGTTAAGAGTGACTTCTCATAGGCTTTCCCACTCGACCATGGTAACCCTGGAAAAATTTTTTAAGCATTCAAAACCTAAGTCCAGACATCCAGGCGATATTGGCCGGTTTAAGTGCGACTTCTCGAATGCTAATCCACTCAACCAAGGTAACCCTGTAACAAACGTTTGAGCGTTCAAAACCTAAGTCCAGACATCCAGGCGATATTGTTCGGTTTAAGTCGCGACTTCTGGGACGCTAACCACTCGACCATGGTAACCCTGTAACAAATGTTTGAGCGTTCAAAACCTACATCCAGACATCCAGGCGCTTCATCCAGTCGATATTGGCGATTTAAGTGCGACTTCTCAGACGCTTATCCACTCGACCATGGTAACCATGGAACAAATTTTTGAGCATTCAAAACCTACGTCCAGGCTCACAGACTAATCCCATAACAGTAACACATTACTGGGCATGATTTTATTCAGTAAAGGCCTGGACCCACAAACTCACCCCAATACTACAACATTATTATGGGCATGATATTGGCCGACTTAAGTGTGACTTCTCGTAGGCTTTCCCACTCGACCATGGTTACCCTGGAAGAAATTTTTAAACGTTCAAAATCTAAATCCAGACATCCAGGCTCACAGACCAACCCCATAACAGCAACACATTACTGGGCATGATTTTATTCAGTAAAGGCCCTGTATTACAGTTTTCTTTAAGGCCTGGGCCCACAAACTCACCCCATTACTGTAAAACTTTAAAGGGCATGATCTTGACAGGGTTAAGAGTGACTTCTCATAGGCTTTCCCACTCGACCATGGTAACCCTGGAAGAAATTTTTAACCGTTCAAAACCTAAGTCCAGACATCCAGGCGATATTGTCCGGTTTAAGTGCGACTTCTCGGACGCTAATCCACTCGACCATGGTAACCCTGTAACAAATGTTTGAGCGTTCAAAACCTACATCCAGACATCCAGGCGCTTCATCCAGTCGATATTGGCCGATTTAAGTGCGACTTCTCAGACGCTTATCCACTCGACCATGGTAACCCTGGAACAAATATTTGAGCATTCAAAACCTTCGTCCAGATATCCAGGCTCTAGACTAACCCCATAACAGCAAGACATTACTGGGCATGATTTTATTCACTAAAGGCCCTGTATTACAGTTTTCTTCAAGGCCTGGGCCCACAAACTCACCCCAGTACTATAACACTTTCAAGGGCATGATCTTTGTCGGGTTTATTTTATTCAGTAAAGGCCTGAGCCCACAGACTCACCCCATTACTATAACACTATTATGGGCATGATCTTGGCCGGTTTAAGTGTGACTTCTCGTAGTCTTTCCCACTCAACAATGGCAACCCTGGAAGAAATATTCAAGCATTCAAAACCTACGTCCAGACATACAGGCTCACAGACTAACCCCATAACAGTAACACATTACTGGGCATGATTTTATTCAGTAAAGGCCCTGTATTACAGTTTTCCTTAAGGCTTGGGCCCACAAACTCACTCCATTACTATAACACTAATAGGGGCATGATCTTGGCCGGGTTAAGTGTGACTTCTCGTAGGCTTTCCCACTCGACCATATTAACCCTGGAAGAAATTTTTAAGCATTCAAAACCTAAATCCAGACATCCAGGCAGACAGACAAACCCCATAACAGCAACACATTACTGGGCATGATTTTATTCAGTAAAGGCCTGGGCCCACAGATTCAACCCATTACTATTAAACTTTTATGGGCATGATCTTGACAGGGTTAAAAGTGACTTCTCGTAGGCTTTCCCACTCGACCATTGTAACCCTGGAAGAAATTTTTAAGCGTTCAAAACCTAAGTCCAAACATCCAGGCGATATTGTCCGGTTTAAGTGCGACTTCTCGGACGCTAATCCACTCGACCATGGTAACCCTGTAACAAATGTTTGAGCGTTCAAAACCTACATCCAGACATCCAGGCGTCTCATCCAGTCGATATTGGCCGATTTAAGTGCGACTTCTCAGACGCTTATCCACTCGACCATGGTAACCCTGGAACAAATTTTTGAGCATTCAAAACCTACGTCCAGGCATCCAGGCTCACAGACTAATCCCATAACAGTAACACATTACTGGGCATGATTTTATTCAGTAAAGGCCCTGTATTACAGTTTTCTTTAAGGTCTGGGCCCACAAACTCACCCCATTACTATAAAACTTTAAAGGGCATAATTTTGACAGGGTTAAGAGTGACTTCTCATAGGCTTTCCCACTCGACCATGGTAACCCTGGAAAAAATTTTTAAGCATTCAAAACCTAAGTCCAGACATCCAGGGGCTTCATCCAGGCGCTTCATCCAGGCGATATTGGCCGGTTTAAGTGCGACTTCTCGAATGCTAATCCACTCAACCAAGGTAACCCTGTAACAAACGTTTGAGCGTTCAAAACCTAAGTCCAGACATCCAGGCGATAATGTTCGGTTTAAGTGCGACTTCTCGGACGCTAATCCACTCGACCATGGTAACCCTGTAACAAATGTTTGAGCGTTCAAAACCTACATCCAGACATCCAGTCGATATTGGCCGATTTAAGTACGACTTCTCAGACGCTTATCCACTCGACCATGGTAACCCTGGAACAAATTTTTGAGCATTCAAAACCTACGTCCAGGCATCCAGGCTCACAGACTAATCCCATAACAGTAACACATTACTGGGCATGATTTTATTCAGTAAAGGCCTGGGCCCACAAACTCACCCCATTACTATAAAACTTTAAAGGGCATGATCTTGACAGGGTTAAGAGTGACTTCTCATAGGCTTTCCCACTCGACCATGGTAACCCTGGAAGAAATTTTTAAGCGTTCAAAACCTAAGTCCAGACATCCAGGGGCTTCATCCAGGCGATATTGGCCGGTTTAAGTGCAACTCTTTGGATGCTAATCCACTCGACCATGGTAACCCTGGAACAAATATTTGAGCATTCAAAACCTACGTCCAGATATCCAGGCTCTAGACTAACCCCATAACAGCAAGACATTACTGGGCATGATTTTATTCACTAAAGGCCCTGTATTACAGTTTTCTTCAAGGCCTGGGCCCACAAACTCACCCCAGTACTATAACACTTTCAAGGGCATGATCTTTGTCGGGTTTATTTTATTCAGTAAAGGCCTGAGCCCACAGACTCACCCCATTACTATAACACTATTATGGGCATGATCTTGGCCGGTTTAAGTGTGACTTCTCGTAGTCTTTCCCACTCAACAATGGCAACCCTGGAAGAAATATTCAAGCATTCAAAACCTACGTCCAGACATACAGGCTCACCGACTAACCCCATAACAGTAACACATTACTGGGCATGATTTTATTCACTAAAGGCCCTGTATTACAGTTTTCTTCAAGGCCTGGGCCCACAAACTCACCCCAGTACTATAACACTTTCAAGGGCATGATCTTTGTCGGGTTTATTTTATTCAGTAAAGGCCTGAGCCCACAGACTCACCCCATTACTATAACACTATTATGGGCATGATCTTGGCCGGTTTAAGTGTGACTTCTCGTAGTCTTTCCCACTCAACAATGGCAACCCTGGAAGAAATATTCAAGCATTCAAAACCTACGTCCAGACATACAGGCTCACAGACTAACCCCATAACAGTAACACATTACTGGGCATGATTTTATTCAGTAAAGGCCCTGTATTACAGTTTTCTTTAAGGCTTGGGCCCACAAACTCACTCCATTACTATAACACTAATAGGGGCATGATCTTGGCCGGGTTAAGTGTGACTTCTCGTAGGCTTTCCTCTCGACCATATTAACCCTGGAACAAATTTTTTGAGCATTCAAAACCTAAGTCCAGACATCCAGGCTCACAGACTAATCCCATAACAGTAACACATTACTGGGCATGATTTTATTCAGTAAAGGCCCTGTATTACAGTTTTCTTTAAGGTCTGGGCCCACAAACTCACCCCATTACTATAAAACTTTAAAAGGCATAATCTTGACAGGGTTAAGAGTGACTTCTCATAGGCTTTCCCACTCGACCATGGTAACCCTGGAAGAAATTTTTAAGCATTCAAAACCTAAGTCCAGACATCCAGGTGCTTCATCCAGGCGCTTCATCCAGGCGATATTGGCCGGTTTAAGTGCGACTTCTCGGATGCTAATCCACTCAACCATGGTAACCCTGGAACAAATTTTTGAGCATTCAAAACCTACGTCCAGACATCCAGGCTCACAGACTAATCCCATAACAGTAATACATTACTGGGCATGATTTTATTCAGTAAAGGCCTGGACCCACAAACTCACCCCAATACTACAACATTAATATGGGCATGATCGTGGCCGACTTAAGTGTGACTTCTCGTAGGCTTTCCCACTCGACCATGGTTACCCTGGAAGAAATTTTTAAACGTTCAAAATCTAAATCCAGACATCCAGGCTCACAGACTAACCCCATAACAGTAACACATTACTGGGCATGATTTTATTCAGTAAAGGCCCTGTATTACAGTTTTCTTTAAGGCCTGGGCCCACAAACTCACCCCAATACTATAAAACTTTAAAGGGCATGATCTTGACAGGGTTAAAAGTGACTTCTCATAGGCTTTCCCACTCGACCATGGTAACCCTGGAAGAAATTTTTAAGCGTTCAAAACCTAAGCCCAGACATCCAAAGGCTTCATCCAGACGCTTCATCCAGGCAATATTGGCCGGTTTAAGTGCAACTCTTTGGATGCTAATCCACTCGACCATGGTAACCCTGGAACAAATATTTGATTATTCAAAAACTACGTCCAGATATCCAGGCTCTAGACTAACCCCATATCAGCAAGACATTACTGGGCATGATTTTATTCACTAAAGGCCCTGTAATACAGTTTTCATCAAGGCCTGGGCCCACAAACTCACCCCAGTACTATAACACTTTGAAGGGCATGATCTTGACAGGGTTAAGAGCGACTTCTCATAGGCTTTCCCAGTCGACCATGGTAACCCTGGAAGAAATTTTTAAGCGTTCAAAACCTAAGCCCAGACATCCAGAGGCTTCTTCCAGACACTTCATCCAGGCAATATTGGCCGGTTTAAGTGCAACTCTTTGGACGCTAATCCACTCGACCATGGTAACCCTGGAACAAATATTTGAGCATTCAAAACCTATGTCCAGATATCCAGGCTCTAGACTAACCCCATAACAGCAAGACATTACTGGGCATGATTTTATTCACTAAAGGCCCTGTATTACAGTTTTCTTCAAGGCCTGGGCCCACAAACTCACCCCAGTACTATAACACTTTCAAGGGCATGATCTTTGTCGGGTTTATTTTATTCAGTAAAGGCCTGAGCCTACAGACTCACCCCAATACTATAACACTATTATGGGCATGATCTTGGCCGGTTTAAGTGTGACTTCTCGTAGTCTTTCCCACTCAACAATGGGAACCCTGGAAGAAATATTCAAGCGTTCAAAACCTACGTCCAGATATACAGGCTCACAGACTAACCCCATAACAATAACACATTACTGGGCATGATTTTATTCAGTAAAGGCCCTGTATTACAGTTTTCCTTAAGGCTTGGGCCAACAAACTCACTCCATTACTATAACACTAATAGGGGCATGATCTTGGCCGGGTTAAGTGTGACTTCTCGTAGGCTTTCCCCACTCGACCATATTATCCCTGGTAGAAATTTTTAAGCGTTCAAAACCTAAGTCCAGACATCCAGGCTCACAGACAAACCCCATAATAGCAACACATGACTGGGCATGATTTTATTCAGTAAAGGCCTGGGCCCACAGATTCAACCCATTACTATTAAACTTTTATGGGCATGATCTTGACAGGGTTAAGAGTGACTTCTCGTAGGCTTTCCCACTAGACCATGGTAACCCTGGAAGAAATTTTTAAGCGTTCAAAACCTAAGTCCAGACATCCAGGCGATATTGTCCGGTTTAAGTGTGACTTCTCGGACGCTAATCCACTCGACCATGGTAACCCTGTAACAAATGTTTGAGCATTCAAAACCTACATCCAGACATCCAGGCGCTTCATCCAGTCGATATTGCCCGGTTTAAGTGTGACTTCTCGGACGCTAATCCACTCGACCATGGTAACCCTGTAACACATGTTTGAGCGTTCAAAACCTTCATCCAGTCGATTTTGGCCGGTTTAAGTGCGACTTCTCGGACGCTTATCCACTCGACCATGGTAACCCTGGAACAAATTTTTGAGCATTCAAAACCTACGTCCAGACATCCAGGCTCACAGACTAATCCCATAACAGTAACACATTACTGGGCATGATTTTATTCAGTAAAGGCCTGGACCCACAAACTCACCCCTATACTACAACATTATTATGGGCATGATCTTGGCCGACTTAAGTGTGACTTCTCGTAGGCTTTCCCACTCAACCATGGTTACCCTGGAAGAAATTTTTAAACGTTCAAAATCTAAATCCAGACATCCAGGCTCACAGACTAACCCTGTAACAGTAACACATTACTGGGCATGATTTTATTCAGTAAAGGCCCTGTATTACAGTTTTCTTTAAGGCCTGGTCCCACAAACTCACCCATTACTATAAAACTTTAAAGGGCATGATCTTGACAGGGTTAAGAGTGACTTCTCATAGGCTTTCCCACTCGACCATGGTAACCCTGGAAGAAATTTTTAAGCGTTCAAGACATCCAGGCGATATTGTCCGGTTTAAGTGCGACTTCTCGGACGCTAATCCACTTGACCATGGTAACCCTATAACAAATGTTTGAGCGTTCAAAACCTACATCCAGACATCCAGGCGCTTCATCCAGTCGATATTGGCCGGTTTAAGTGCGACTTCTCGGATGCTAATCCACTCAACCATGGTAACCCTGGAACAAATATTTGAGCATTCAAAACCTACGTCCAGATATTCAGGCTTAAGACTAAGCCCATAACAGCAAGACATTACTGGGTATGATTTTATTCACTAAAGGCCCTGTATTACAGTTTTCTTCAAGGCCTGGGCCCACAAACTCACTCCAGTACTATAACACTTTCAAGGGCATGATCTTTGTCGGGTTTATTTTATTCAGTAAAGGCCTGAGCCCACAGACTCACCCCATTACTATAACACTATTATGGGCATGATCTTGGCCGGTTTAAGTGTGACTTCTCGTAGTCTTTCCCACTCAACAATGGCAACCCTGGAAGAAATATTCAAGCATTCAAAACCTACGTCCAGACATACAGGCTCACAGAGACTAACCCCATAACAGTAACATATTACTGGGCATGATTTTATTCAGTAAAGGCCCTGTATTACAGTTTTCTTTAAGGCCTGGGGACACAAACTCACTCCATTACTATAAAACTTTAAAGGGCATGATCTTGACAGGGTTAAGAATGACTTCTCATAGGCTTTCCCGCTCGACCATGGTAACCCTGGAAGAAATTTTTAGCTGCTCAACACCTAAGTCCAGACATCCAGAGGCTTCATCCAGGCAATATTGGCCGGTTTAAGTGCAACTCTTTGGATGCTAATCCACTCGACCATGGTAACCCTGGAACAAATATTTGAGCATTCAAAACCTACGTCCAGATATCCAGGCTCTAGACTAACCCCGTAACAGCAAGACATTACTGGGCATGATTTTATTCACTAAAGGCCTCTATTACAGTTTTCTTCAAGGCCTGGGCCCACAAACTCACCCCAGTACTATAACACTTTCAAGGGCATGATCTTTTGTCGGGTTTATTTTATTCAGTAAAGGCCTGAGCCCACAGACTCACCCCCCATTACTATAACACTATTATGGGCATGATCTTGGCCGGTTTATGTGTGACTTCTCGTAGTCTTTCCCACTCAACAATGGCAACCCTGGAAGAAATATTGAAAGCGTTCAAAACCTAAATCCAGACATCCAGGCTCATAGACTAAACCCATAACAGTAAGACATTACTGGGCATGATTTTATTCAGTAAAGGCCTGGGCCCACAGACTCACCCCATTACTACAAAACTATTATGGGCATGATCTTGGCCGAGTTAAGTGTGAC
The DNA here is from genome assembly GCF_018831695.1 of Puntigrus tetrazona. Lineage (NCBI taxonomy): Eukaryota > Metazoa > Chordata > Actinopteri > Cypriniformes > Cyprinidae > Puntigrus > Puntigrus tetrazona. The sequence goes on from NW_025048649.1 coordinate 14,975, forward strand.
TTCTCGTAGGCTTTCCCACTTGACCATGGTAACCCTTGAAGAAATTTTTAACATTTCAAAACTAAGTCCAGATATCATGGCTCAAGACTAACCCCATAACAGCAAGACATTACTGGACATGATATTAGTCAGTAGAAGCCCTGTATTACAGTTTTCTTTAAGTTCTGGGCCCACACATTCCCCCCATTACTATAACAATTTTATGGGCATAATCTTGGCCGAGTTATGTGTGACTTCTCGTAGGCTTTCCCACTCGACCATATTACCCTGGAAGTAATTTTTAAGCGTTCAAAACCTAAATCCAGATATCCAGGCTCACAGACTAACCCCATAACAGGAACACATTACTGGGCATAATTTTATTCACTAAAAGCCCTGTATTACAGTTTTCTTTAAGGCCTGGGCCCACAAACTCACCCCATTACTATGACACTTTCATGGGCATGATCTTGGCCGGGTTAAGTGTGACTTCTCGTAGGTTTTCCCACTCGACCATGATAACCCTGGAAGAAATATTGGAGCGTTCAAAACCTAAATCCAGACATCCAGGCTCATAGACTAAAGCCATAACAGTAACACACATTACTGGACATGATTTTATTCAGTAAAGGCCTGGGCCCACAGACTCATCCCATTACTACAAAACTATTATGGGTATGATCTTGGCCAGGTTAAGTGTCACTTCTGTGACGCTTTCCCACTCGACCATGGTAACCCTGGAAGAAATTTTTAACATTTCAAAAAACTAAGTCCAGATATCCAGGCTCAAGACTATCCCCATAACAGCAAGACATTACTGGGCATGATTTTATTCAGTAAAGGCCTGTATTTTGGTTTCTTTTAAGGCATGGGCCAACAAACTCACCCCATTGCTAAAACACATTCATGGGCATGATCTTGGCCGGGTTAAGTGTGACGTCTTGTAGGTTTTCCCACTGACCATGGTAACCCTGGAAGAAATATTGAAGCATTCAAAACCTAAATCCAGACATCCAGGCTCACAGACTAACTTCATAACAGTAACACATTACTGGACATGATTTTATTCAGTAAAGGCCTGGGCCCACAGACTCATCCCATTACTATAACACTATTATGGGCATGATATTGGCAGGGTTAAGCGTGACTTCTCGTGAGCTTTCTTACTCGACAGTGGTAACCCTGGAAGAAACTTTTAAGCATTCAAAGCCTACGTCCAGACATCCAATCACACAGACTAACCCCCTTAACAGTAACACATTACTGGGCATGATTTTATTCAGTAAAGGCCTGGGCCAACAGACTCACCCCATTACTATAAAACTTTTATGGGAATGATCTTGGCCGGGTTAAGTGTGACTTCTCGTAGGCTTTCCCCACTATACCATGATAACACTGGAAGAAATTTTTGAGCGTTCAAAACCTAAATATAGACATCCAGGCTCACAGACGAACCCCATAACAGTAAACCATTACTGGGCATGATTTTATTCAGTAAAGGCCCTGTATTACGTTTTCTTTAAGGCATGGGCAAATAAACTCACCCCATCACTATAACACTTTTATGGGCATGATCTTGGCAGGGTTAAGCGTGACTTCTCGTAGCCTTTCTTACTCGGCCAAAGGTAACCCTGTAAGAAACTTTTTAAGCATTCAAAGCCTACGTCCAGACATCCAAGCCCACAGATTTACCCCTTAACAGTAACACATTACTGGGCATGATTTTATTCAGTAAAGGCCTGGGCCCACAGACTCACTCCATTACTATAACACAATTAGGGGCATGATCTTGGCCGGTTTAAGTGTGACTTCTCAGAGGGCTTTCCCACTCAACCACGGTATCCCTGGAAGAAGTTTTTGCCGTTCAAATCCTAAATATAAACATCCAGGCTCACAGACGAACCCCATAACAGTAAACCATTACTGGGCATGATTTTATTCAGTAAAGGCCTGGGCCCACAGACTCACCCCATTACTATAACACTATTATGGGCATGTTCTTGGCCGGGTTAAGTGTGACTTCTGGTATGCTTTCCCACTCGACCATGGTAACCCTGGAAGAAATATTGAAGCATTTAAAACTTACATCCAGACATCCAGGTTCACAGACTAACCCCATAACAATTACACATTACTGGACATGATATTAGTCAGTAGAAGCCCTGTATTACAGTTTTCTTTAAGGCCTGGACCCACAAACTCAACCCATTACTGTAACCCTTTTATGGCCATGATCTTGGCAGGGTTAAGCGTGACTTGTCGTAGGCTTTCTTACTCGTCAATGGTAACCCTGGAAGAAACTTTTAAGCATTCAAAGCCTATGTCCAGACATCCAAGCACACAGACTAACCCCTTCACAGTAACACATTACTGGGCATGATTTTATTCAGTAAAGGCCTGGGCCAACAGACTCAACCCATTACTATAAAACTTTTATGGGAATGATCTTGGCCGGGTTAAGTGTGACTTCTCGTAGGCTTTCCCAATCGACCATGGTAACCCTGGAAGAAATTTTTAACATTTCAAAAACTAAGTCCAGACATCCAGGCTCAAGACTAACCCCATAACAGCAAGACATTACTGGGAAGGATTTTATTCAGTAAAGGCCTGGGACCAGAAACTCACCCATTACTATAACACGTTTATGGGCATGATCTTGGCAGGGTTAAGCGTGACTTCTCGTAGGCTTTCTTACTCGACAGTGGTAACCCTGGAAGAAACTTTTAAGCATTCAAAGCCTACTTCCAGACATCCAAGCACACAGTCTAACCCCTTAACAGTAAAACATTACTGGGCATGATTTTACTCAGTAAAGGCCCTGTATTACAGTTTTCTTTAAGGCATGGGCCCAAAAACTCACCTTATTAGTATAATACTTTCATGGGTATGATCTTGGCAGGGTAAAGCGTGACTTCTCGTAGGCTTTCCCACTCACCATGGTAACCCTGGAAGAAATTTTTAAGCATTCAAAGCCTACGTCCAGACATCCAATCACACAAACTTACCCCTTAACATTAACACATTACTGGGCCAGATTTTATTCAGTAAAGGCCTGGGCCAACAGACTCACCCCATTACTATAACACTATTAGGGGCAGGATCTTGGCATGGTTAAGTGTGACTTCTCGTATGCTTTCCCACTCGACCATGGTAACCTGGAAGAAATTTTTAACATTTCAAAACTAAGTCCAGATATCCAGGCTCAAGACTATCCCCATAACAGCAAGTCATTACTGGGCATGATTTTATTCAGTAAAGGCCCTGTATTACGGTTTTCTTTAAGGCATGGGCCAACAAACTCACCCCATTACTATAACACATTCATGGGCATGATCTTGGCCGAGTTAAGTGTGACGTCTTGTAGGTTTTCCCACTCGACCATGGTAACCCTGGAAGAAATATTGAAGCATTCAAAGTCTACGTCCAGACATCCAAGCACACAGACTAACCCCTTAACAGTAACACATTACTGGGCATGATTTTATTCAGTAAAGGCCCGGGCTTACAGACTCACCCCATTACTATAAAACTTTTATGGGAATGATCTTGGCCGGGTTAAGTGTGACTTCTCGTAAGCTTTCCCACTATACCATGGTAACCCTGGAAGAAATTTTTAAGCGTTCAAAACCTAAAACTAGACATCCAGGCTCACAGACTAACCCCAAAACAGTAACACAGTACGGGGCATGATTTTATTCAGTAAAGGCCTGAGCCCACAGACTCACCCCATTACTATAACACTATTATGGGCATGAACTTGGCCGGGATAAGTGTAACTTCTCGTATGCTTTCCCACTCGACCATGGTAACCCTGGAAGAATTTTTAAGCGTTCAAAACGTAAATCCAGACATCCAGGCTCACAGACTAACCCCATAACAGGAAAACATTACTGGGCATGATTTTATTCACTAAAGGCCCTGTATTACAGCTTTCTTTAAAGCCTGGACCAAAAGACTTACCCCAATACTATAACACTTTCATGGGCATGATCTTGGCCGGGTTAAGTGTGACTTCTCGTAGGTTTTCCCACTCGACCATGGTAACCCTGGAACAAATATTTGAGCGTTCAAAACCTATGTCTAGACATCGAGGATCACAGACTAATCCCTTAACAGTAACACATTACTGGGCATGATTTTATTTAGTAAAGGCATGGGCCCACAAACTCACCCCTTTATTACAACACTATTATGGGCATGATCTTGGTGGACTTAAGTGTGACTTCTCGTAGGCTTTCCCACTCGACCATGGTAAGCCTGTAACAAATATTTGAGCGTTCAAAACCTACGTCCAGACATCCAGGCTCACAGATTATCCCCATAACAGCTACACATTACTGCGTATGACTTTATTCAGTAAAGGCATGGGACCAGAAACTCAACCCATTACTATAACACTTTTATGGGCATGGTCTTGGCAGGTTTAAGCATGAATTCTCGTAGGCTTTCTTACTCGACAATGGTAACTCTGGAAGAAACTTTTTAAGCATTCAAAGCCTACGTCTAGACATCCAAGCACACAGACTAGCCCCTTAACAGTAACACATTACTTGGCATGATTTTATTCAGTAAAGGCCTGGGCCAACAGACTCACCCCATTACTATAAAACTTTTATGGGAATGATCTTGTCCGGTTAATTGTGACTTCTCGTAGGCTTTCCCACTCGACCATGGTAACCCTGGAACAAATATTTGAACGCTCAAAACCTACGCCGAGACATCCAGGCTCACAGACTAACCCCATAACAGTTACACATTACTGGGCATGATTTTATTCAGTAAAGATCTGAGCCCACAGACTCACCCCATTACTATAACACTATTATGGGCATGATCTTGGCCGGTTAAGTGTGACTTCTCGTATACTTTCCCACTCGACCATAGTAACCCTGGAAGAAATATTGAAGCATTCAAAACCTATATCCAGACATCCAGGTTCACAGACTAACCCCATAACAATTACACATTACTGGGCATGATTTTACTCAGTAAAGGCCCTGTATTACAGTTTTCTTTAAGGCCTAGGCCTATTTACTCAACCCATTACTATAACACTTTTATGGGCATGATCTTGGCAGGGTTAAGCGTGACTTCTCGTAGGCTTTCTTACTCAACAATGGTAACCCTGGAAGAAACTTTTAAGCATTCAAAGCCTACGTCCAGACATCCAGGCTCACAGATTAACCCCATAACTGTAACACATAACTGGGCATGATTTTATTCAGTAAAGCCCTGGGCCCACAGACTCACCCTATTACTATAACAGGCGTGATCTTGTCCAGGTTAAGTGTGACTTCTCGCAGGCTTTCCCACTCGACCATGGTAACCCTGAAAGAAAATTTTAAGCGTTTAAAACCTTGATCCAGACATCCAGGCTCACAGACTAAGCCAATAACAGTAACACATTACTGGGCATGATTTTATTCCGTAAAGGCATGGGCCCACAAACTCATCCAATTATTACAACACTATTATGGGCATGATCTTGGCCGGGTTAAGTGTGACTTCTCGTAGGCTTTCCCACTTGACCATGGTAACCCTGGAACAAATATTTGAAGGTTCAAATCCCACGTCGAGACATCCAGGCTCACAGACTAACCCCATAACAGTTACACATTACTGAGCATGATTTTATTTAATAAAGGCCTGAGCCCACAGACTCACCCCATTACTATAACACTATTATGGGCATGATCTTAGCCGGGTTAAGTGTGACTTCTCTTAGGCTTTCTCACTCGACCATGGTAACCCTGGAAGGAACTTTTAAGCATTCAAAACCTACGTCCAGACATCCAAGCACACAGACTAACCCCTTAACAGTAACACATTACTGGGCATGATTTTATTCAGTAAAGGCCTGGGCCCGCAGACTCACTCCATTACTATAACACTATTAGGGGCATGATCGTGGCCGGGTTAAGTGTGACTTCTCGTAGGCTTTCCCACTCGACCAGGGTAACCCTGGAAGAAGTTTTTAAGCGTTCAAAACCTACGTCCAGACATCACAGGCGATATTGGCCGGTTTAAGTGCGACTTCTCGGACGCTAATCCACTCGACCATGGTAACCCTGGTACAAATATTTGAAGGTTCAAATCCCACGTCGAGACATCCAGGCTGACAGACTAACCCCATAACAGTAACACATTACAGGGCATGATTTTATTCAGTAAGGGCCCTGTATTACAGTTTTCTTTAAGGCCTGGGCCCACAAACTCACCCCATTTCTATAAAACTTTAAAGGGCATGATCTTGACAGGGTTAAGACTGACTTCTCGTAGGCTTTCCCAATCGACCATGGTAACCCTGGAACAAATATTTGAACGCTCAAAACCTACGCCGAGACATCCAGGCTCACAGACTAACCCCATAACAGTAACACATTACGAGGCATGATTTTATTCAGTAAGGGCCCTGTATTACAGTTTTCTTTAAGGCCTGGGCCCACAAACTCACCCCATTACTATAAAACTTTAATGGGCATGATCTTGACAGGGTTAAGACTGACTTCTCATAGGCTTTCCCAATCGACCATGGTAACCCTGGAACAAATATTTGAACGTTCAAAACCTACGTCGAGACATCCAGGCTCAAAGACTAACCCCATAACAGTAACACATTATGGGGCATGATTTTATTCAGTAAGGGCCCTGTATTACAGTTTTTTTAAGGCCTGGGCCTACAAACTCACCCCATTACTATAAAACTTTAATGGGCATGATCTTGACAGGGTTAAGACTGACTTCTCGTAGGCTTTCCCAATCGACCATGGTAACCCTGGAACAAATACATGAACGTTTAAAACCTACGTTGAGACATCCAGGCTCAAAGACTAACCCCATAACAGTAACACATTACGGGGTATGATTTTATTCAGTAAGGGCCCTGTATTACAGTTTTCTTTAAGGCCTGGGCCCACAAACTCACCCCATTACTATAAAACTTTAATGGGCATGATCTTGACAGGGTTAAGACTGACTTCTCGTAGGCTTTCCCAATCGACCATGGTAACCCTGGAACAAATATTTGAGCTGCTCAAAACTTACGTCGAGACATCCAGGCTCACAGACTAACCCTATAACAGTAACACATTACGGGCATGATTTTATTCAGTAAGGGCCCTGTATTACAGTTTTCTTTAAGGCCTGGGCCCAACAAACTCACCCCATTACTATAAAACTTTAATGTGCATGATCTTGACAGGGTTAAGACTGACTTCTCGTAGGCTTTCCCAATCAACCATGGTAACCCTGGAAGAAATTTTTAAGCGTTCAAAACCTAAGTCCAGACATCCGGGCGCTTCATCCAGGCAATATTGTCCGGTTTAAGTGCGACTTCTCGGACGCTAATCCACTCGACCATGGTAACCCTGGTACAAATGTTTGGGCGTTCAAAAACTACGTCCAGACATCCAGGCTCACAGACTAACCCCATAACAGTAACACATTACTGGGTATGATTTTATTCACTAAAGGCCCTGTATTACAGTTTTCTTCAAGGCCTGGGCCCACAAACTCCCCCCATCATTATGACACTTACTTGGGCATGATCTTGGCCGGGTTAAGTGTGACTTCTCGTAGGCTTTCCCACTCGACCATGGTAACCCTAGAAGAAATATTTAAGCATTCAAAACCTAAATCCAGCCATCCAGGCTCACAGACTAACCCCATAACAGTTACACAATACTGGGCATGATGTTATTCAGTAAAGGCCTGAGCCCACAGACTCATCCCATTACTATAACACTACTATGGGCATGATCTTGGCCGGGTTAAGTGTGACTTCTCGTATGCTTTCCAACTCGACCATGGTAACCCTGGAAGAAATATTGAAGCATTCAAAACATAAGTCCAGACATCCAGGTTCACAGACTAACCCCATAACAGTTACACATTACTGGGCATGATTTATTCAGTAAAGGCCTGGACCCACAAACTCAACCCACTACTACAAAACTTTTATGGGAATGATCTTGGGCGGGTTAAGTGTGACTTCTCATAGGCTTTCTTACTCGACCATGGTAACCCTGGAACAAATATTTGAGCCTTCAAAACCTACGTCCAGACATCCAGGCTCACAGACTAACCCCATAACAGTAACACATTACTGGGCATGATTTTATTCAGTAAAGACCATGTGTTACAGTTTTCTTTAAGGCATGGGCCCACAAACTCACCCCATTACTAAAACACTTTTATGGGCATGATCTTGGCCAGGTTAAGCGTGACTTCTCGTAGAGGTTTTCCCACTCGACCATGGTAACCCTGGAACAAATATTGAAGCATTCAAAACCTAAATCCAGCCATCCAGGCTCACAGACTAACCCCATAAAAGTAACATATTACTGGGCATGATTTTTTTTTTCAGTAAAGGCCTGGGCCCACAGACTCACCCCATTACTATAATAGGCGTGATCTTGGCTGGGTTAAGTGTGACTTGTCGTAGGCTTTCTTACTCGTCGATGGTAACCCTGGTAGAAACTTTTAAGCATTCAAAGCCTACGTCCAGACATCCAAGCCCACAGACTAACCCCTTAACAGTAACACATTACTGGGCATGATTTTATTCACTAAAGGCCTGGGCCCACAGACTCATGCCATTACTATAGCACTATTATGGGCATGATCTCGGTCGGGTTAAATGTGACTTCTCGTATGCTTTCCCACTCGACCATGGTAACCCTGGAAGAAATATTGAAGTATTCAAAACCTAAATCCAGACATCCAGGCTCACAGACTAACCCCATAACAGTTACACATTACTGGGCATGATTCTATTCAGTAAAGGCCTGGGCCCACAGACTCACTCCATTACTACAACACAATTAGGGGCATGATCTTGGCCGGGTTAAGTGTGACTTCTCGTATGCTTTCCCACTCGACCATGGTAACCCTGGAAGAAACTTTTAAGCATTCAAAACCTACATCCAGACATCCAAGCAAACAGACTAACCCCATAACAGCAAGACATTACTGGGCATGATTTTATTCAGTAAAGGCACTGTATTATGGTTGTCTTTAAGGCATGGGCCAACAAACTCACCCCATTACTATAACACATTCATGGGCATGATCTTGGCCGGGTTAAGTGTGACGTCTTGTAGGCTTTCCCACTCGACCATGGTAACCCTGGAACAAATATTTGAGTTTGCAAAACCTACGGGCAGACATCCAGGCTCACAGATTAACCCCATTACAGTTACACATTACTGCATATGACTTTATTCAGTAAAGGCCTGGGACCTGAAACTCACTCCATTACTATAACACTAATAGGGGCATGATCTTGGCCGGGTTAAGTGTGACTTCTCGTAGGCTTTCCCTCTCGACCATATTAACCCTGGAAGAAATTTTTAAGCGTTCAAAACCTAAATCCAGACATCCAGGCTCACAGACAAACCCCATAACAGCAACACATTACTGGGCATGATTTTATTCAGTAAAGGCCTGGGCCCACAGATTCAACCCATTACTATTAAACTTTTATGGGAATGATCTTGACAGGATTAAGAGTGACTTCTCGTAGGCTTTCCCACTCGACCATGGTAACACTAGAAGAAATTTTTAAGCGTTCAAAACCCAAGTCCAGACATCCAGGCGATATTGTCCGGTTTAAGTGCGACTTCTCGGACGCTAATACACTCGACCATGGTAACCCTGTAACAAATGTTTGAGCGTTCAAAACCTACATCCAGACATCAAGGCTCACAGACTAATCCCATAACAGTAACACATTACTGGGTATGATTTTATTCAGTAAAGGCCTGGACCCACAAACTCACCCCAATACTACAACATTATTATGGGCATTATCTTGGCCGACTTAAGTGTGACTTCTCGTAGGCTTTCCCCACTGACCATGGTTACCCTGGAAGAAATTTTTAAACGTTCAAAATCTAAATCCAGACATCCAGGCTCACAGACTAACCCCATAACAGTAACACATTACTGGGCATGATTTTATTCAGTAAAGGCCTGGACCCACAAACTCACCCCAATACTACAACATTATTATGGGCATGATCTTGGCGACTTAAGTGTGACTTCTCGTGAGGCTTTCCCACTCGACCATGGTTACCCTGGAAGAAATTTTTAAACGTTCAAAATCTAAATCCAGACATCCAGGCTCACAGACTAACCCCATAACAGTAACACATTACTGGGCATGATTTTATTCAGTAAAGGCCCTGTATTACAGTTTTCCTTAAGGCTTGGGCCCACAAACTCACTCCATTACTATAACACTAATAGGGGCATGATCTTGGCCGGGTTAAGTGTGACTTCTCGTAGGCTTTCCCTCTCGACCATATTAATCCTGGAAGAAATTTTTATACGTTCAAGACCTAAATCCAGACATCCAGGCTCACAGACAAACCCCATATTAGCAACACATTACTGGGCATGATTTTATTCAGTAAAAGCCAGGGCCCACAGATTCAACCCATTACTATTAAACTTTTATGGGCATGATCTTGACAGGGTTAAGAGTGACTTCTCGTAGGCTTTCCCACTCGACCATGGTAACCCTGGAAGAAATTTTTAAGCGTTCAAAACTTAGGTCCAGACATCCAGGCGATATTGTCCGGTTTAAGTGCTACTTCTCGGACGCTAATCCACTCGACCATGGTAACCCTGTAACAAATGTTTGAGCTTTCAAAACCTACATCCAGACATCCAGGCGCTTCTTCCAGTCGATATTGGCGGTTAAAGTGCGACTTCTCAGACGCTATCCACTCGACCACTCGTAGTCTTTCCCACTCAACAATGGCAACCCTGGAAGAAATATTCAAGCATTCAAAACCTACGTCCCAGACATACAGGCTCACAGACTAACCCCATAACAGTAACACATTACTGGGCATGATTTTATTCAGTAAAGGCCCTGTATTACAGTTTTCCTTAAGGCTTGGGCCCACAAACTCACTCCATTACTATAACACTAATAGGGCATGATCTTGGCCGGGTTAAGTGTGACTTCTCGTAGGCTTTCCCCACTCGACCATATTAACTCCTGGAAGAAATTTTTAAGCGTTCAAAACCTTAATCCAGACATACAGGCTCACAGACAAACCCCATAACAGCAACACATTACTGGGCATGATTTTATTCAGTAAAGGCCTGGGCCCACAGATTCAACCCATTACTATTAAACTTTTATGGGCATGATCTTGACAGGGTTAAGAGTGACTTCTCGTAGGCTTTCCCACTCGACCATGGTAACCCTGTAACAAATGTTTGAGCATTCAAAACCTACATCCAGACATCCAGGCGCTTCATCCAGTCGATATTGGCTGGTTTAAGTGCGACTTCTCGGACGCTTATCCACTCGACCATGGTAACCCTGGAACAAATTTTTGAGCATTCAAAACCTACGTCCAGACATCCAGGCTCACAGACTAATCCCATAACAGTAACACATTACTAGGCATGATTTTATTCAGTAAAGGCCTGGACCCACAAACTCACCCCAATACTACAACATTATTATGGGCATGATCTTCGCCGACTTAAGTGTGACTTCTCGTAGGCTTTCCCACTCGACCATGGTTACCCTGGAAGAAATTTTTAAACGTTCAAAATCTAAATCCAGACATCCAGGCTCACAGACTAACCCAATAACAGTAACACATTACTGGGCATGATTTTATTCAGTAAAGGCCCTGTATTACAGTTTTCTTTAAGGCCTGGGCCCACAAACTCACCCCATTACTATAAAACTTTAAAGGGCATGATCTTGACAGGGTTAAGAGTGACTTCTCATAGGCTTTCCCACTGACCATGGTAACCCTGGAAGAAATTTTTAAGCATTCAAAACCTAAGTCCAGACATCCAGAGGCTTCATCCAGGCGCTTCATCCAGGCGATATTGGCCGGTTTAAGTGCAATTCTTTGGATGCTAATCCACTTGACCATGGTAACCCTGGAACAAATATTTGAGCATTCAAAACCTACGTCCAGACATACAGGCTCACAGACTAACCCCATAACAGTAACATATTACTGGGCATGATTTTATTCAGTAAAGGCCCTGTATTACAGTTTTCTTTAAGGCCTGGGGACAAAAACTCACTCCATTACTATAAAACTTTAAAGGGCATGATCTTGACAGGGTTAAGAATGACTTCTCATAGGCTTTCCCACTCGACCATGGTAACCCTGGAAGAAATTTTTAAGCGTTCAACACCTAAGTCCAGACATCCAGAGGCTTCATCCAGGCAATATTGGCCGGTTTAAGTGCAACTCTTTGGATGCTAATCCACTCGACCATGGTAACCCTGGAACAAATATTTGAGCATTCAAAACCTACGTCCAGATATCCAGGTTCTAGACTAACCCCAGAACAGCAAGACATTACTGGGCATGATTTTATTCACTAAAGGCCTCTATTACAGTTTTCTTCAAGGCCTGGGCCCACAAACTCACCCCAGTACTATAACACTTTCAAGGGCATGATCTTTGTCGGGTTTATTTTATTCAGTAAAGGCCTGAGCCCACAGACTCACCCCATTACTATAACACTATTATGGGCATGATCTTGGCCGGTTTATGTGTGACTTCTCGTAGTCTTTCCCACTCAACAATGGCAACCCTGGAAGAAATATTGAAGCGTTCAAAACCTAAATCCAGACATCCAGGCTCATAGACTAAACCCATAACAGTAAGACATTACTGGGCATGATTTTATTCAGTAAAGGCCTGGGCCCACAGACTCACCCCATTACTACAAAACTATTATGGGCATGATCTTGGCCGAGTTAAGTGTGACTTCTCGTAGGCTTTCCCACTTGACCATGGTAACCCTTGAAGAAATTTTTAACATTTCAAAAACTAAGTCCAGATATCATGGCTCAAGACTAACCCCATAACAGCAAGACATTACTGGACATGATATTAGTCAGTAGAAGCCCTGTATTACAGTTTTCTTTAAGTTCTGGGCCCACACATTCCCCCCATTACTATAACAATTTTATGGGCATAATCTTGGCCGAGTTATGTGTGACTTCTCGTAGGCTTTCCCACTCGACCATATTACCCTGGAAGTAATTTTTAAGCGTTCAAAACCTAAATCCAGATATCCAGGCTCACAGACTAACCCCATAACAGGAACACATTACTGGGCATAATTTTATTCACTAAAAGCCCTGTATTACAGTTTTCTTTAAGGCCTGGGCCCACAAACTCACCCCATTACTATGACACTTTCATGGGCATGATCTTGGCCGGGTTAAGTGTGACTTCTCGTAGGTTTTCCCACTCGACCATGATAACCCTGGAAGAAATATTGAAGCGTTCAAAACCTAAATCCAGACATCCAGGCTCATAGACTAAAGCCATAACAGTAACACATTACTGGACATGATTTTATTCAGTAAAGGCCTGGGCCCACAGACTCATCCCATTACTACAAAACTATTATGGGTACGATCTTGGCCAGGTTAAGTGTCACTTCTCGAACGCTTTCCCACTCGACCATGGTAACCCTGGAAGAAATTTTTAACATTTCAAAAACTAAGTCCAGATATCCAGGCTCAAGACTATCCCCATAACAGCAAGACATTACTGGGCATGATTTTATTCAGTAAAGGCCCTGTATTTTGGTTTTCTTTAAGGCATGGGCCAACAAACTCACCCCATTGCTAAAACACATTCATAGGCATGATCTTGGCCGGGTTAAGTGTGACGTCTTGTAGGTTTTCCCACTCGACCATGGTAACCCTGGAAGAAATATTGAAGCATTCAAAACCTAAATCCAGACATCCAGGCTCACAGACTAACTTCATAACAGTAACACATTACTGGACATGATTTTATTCAGTAAAGGCCTGGGCCCACAGACTCATCCCATTACTATAACACTATTATGGGGATGATATTGGCAGGGTTAAGCGTGACTTCTCGTAGGCTTTCTTACTCGACAGTGGTAACCCTGGAAGAAACTTTTAAGCATTCAAAGCCTACGTCCAGACATCCAATCACACAGACTAACCCCTTAACAGTAACACATTACTGGGCATGATTTTATTCAGTAAAGGCCTGGGCCAACAGACTCACCCCATTACTATAAAACTTTTATGGGAATGATCTTGGCCGGGTTAAGTGTGACTTCTCGTAGGCTTTCCCACTATACCATGATAACACTGGAAGAAATTTTTAAGCGTTCAAAACCTAAATATAGACATCCAGGCTCACAGACGAACCCCATAACAGTAAACCATTACTGGGCATGATTTTATTCAGTAAAGGCCCTGTATTACGTTTTCTTTAAGGCATGGGCAAATAAACTCACCCCATCACTATAACACTTTTATGGGCATGATCTTGGCAGGGTTAAGCGTGACTTCTCGTAGCCTTTCTTACTCGTCAAAGGTAACCCTGTAAGAAACTTTTAAGCATTCAAAGCCTACGTCCAGACATCCAAGCCCACAGATTTACCCCTTAACAGTAACACATTACTGGGCATGATTTTATTCAGTAAAGGCCTGGGCCCACAGACTCACTCCATTACTATAACACAATTAGGGGCATGATCTTGGCCGGGTTAAGTGTGACTTCTCGTAAGGCTTTCCCACTCAACCACGGTATCCCTGAAGAAGGTTTTAAGCGTTCAAATCCTAAATATAAACATCCAGGCTCACAGACGAACCCCATAACAGTAAACCATTACTGGGCATGATTTTATTCAGTAAAGGCCTGGGCCCACAGACTCACCCCATTACTACAACACAATTATGGGCATGATCTTGGCCGGGTTAAGTGTGACTTCTGGTATGCTCTCCCACTCGACCATGGTAACCCTGGAAGAAATATTGAAGCATTTAAAACTTACATCCAGACATCCAGGTTCACAGACTAACCCCATAACAATTACACATTACTGGACATGATATTAGTCAGTAGAAGCCCTGTATTACAGTTTTCTTTAAGGCCTGGACCCACAAACTCAACCCATTACTGTAACACTTTTATGGCCATGATCTTGGCAGGGTTAAGCGTGACTTGTCGTAGGCTTTCTTACTCGTCAATGGTAACCCTGGAAGAAACTTTTAAGCATTCAAAGCCTATGTCCAGACATCCAAGCACACAGACTAACCCCTTCACAGTAACACATTACTGGGCATGATTTTATTCAGTAAAGGCCTGGGCCAACAGACTCAACCCATTACTATAAAACTTTTATGGGAATGATCTTGGCCGGTTAAAGTGTGACTTCTCGTAGGCTTTCCCAATCGACCATGGTAACCCTGGAAGAAATTTTTAACATTTCAAAAACTAAGTCCAGACATCCAGGCTCAAGACTAACCCCATAACAGCAAGACATTACTGGGAAGGATTTTATTCAGTAAAGGCCTGGGACCAGAAACTCACCCATTACTATAAAACTTTTATGGGAATGATCTTGGCCGGGTTAAGTGTGGCTTCTCGTAGGCTTTCCTACTCGACCATGGTACCTGTGGGGCCTCGATGAACAGACACGAACCATAAAAGGGGGGATCGCTCTAGAACCAGGTCGTAAAATCGCGCATCCTCCGCACCCCGGACCATAAAGGCAATCAAGATGGTCAGCCGAGCGATGCAGAGCGCCGCAAAGTCTACCAAACATTCTCAAGGGACTGTCGCTGCAGTGAGCTCGGCCAATCCGAGAGTACCCATGTCAAGATTGGGATGATTGAAAACGCAACATCTGGTCGACAGCGCGATAACCCGTTCTGTGCACTGACCTGGGACCAGTTCTACCAAGCCACCGAGTCAAAAGGTGATAAGACTCCCGCGGTGAATCAACGTGGTCAGGACAGCCTCACACTTTCAACCCCCCCAGGGAGGTTTGCTCTGTCCCAACATACATTCCTTAAAAGCGCGCCTTTTTCCTTTTCGCTACAATAAAGGAACGCCAGGATACACATAAAACTACTAAACGAACAATCTAAATGCTTTCCTTTCAAACAAATAAAGGTTCATCTGTAAATAACTGCTTCATAAATGTTTTGGGATGTATGTAGGAACCGCTATACACTCT
This sequence comes from Puntigrus tetrazona, assembly GCF_018831695.1. Classification (NCBI taxonomy): domain Eukaryota; kingdom Metazoa; phylum Chordata; class Actinopteri; order Cypriniformes; family Cyprinidae; genus Puntigrus; species Puntigrus tetrazona. The sequence goes on from NW_025048649.1 coordinate 30,965, forward strand.
TTAAATAATCCTCTAACAGAGAGCGTTCCATAAGCGCTAGATAATGCATGTTTGATATCAAATTGAAGCTTACGATGTTTCCAATATCGTGGTGAGTTAATATGTGTGTTTGTGCAATGCACAACAGTGTATTCCACTTATAAGCTTTTTGATAAGGAACAGAAGTGCAGAATGTCAATTCTAACTGGGATAAAGTATGCACAAAACCGGAGTCGAAAGCAGGTGTGGACACGCCCCTTCGACCTCGGGATTGGACAACTGCCCAGGGCACGGCCCAAAACTTGCACCTCAAAACGCAGGAACAGAGCTCTCTGAGTTGAGTTGAGACGAGTTGAGTTGAGAACGAGAAGAATCGGAGTCGGAGTCGAGTCGAGAAGAACTCTTCGGAACCACCGGGAGGGGAATTCGGGTCGCTGCAGGAATCGCCAAGGAAACAGAGAAACTTCGGAACTTGTAGAAGTCAGAAGACTCCGAACCAGAACGACCCGATACCCTCGACTCCGGTCCGCTCCGTCACATCACTCCACGGACACTCACTGCCCTTTCCATAACCAACCCGGTTCATCCAAAGCGAACCACCAAGCTAGAGAGACTTCATTCAAACGGCCCGGGAAAGCCCGACCACGTCATCCCACGGACGAGCCTGCCCAATCAGCACGCCGGGATTTCCCCAGACACGCCGAGTGGTAAAACTACCTTTCCGTCTCTACTGAATTGGCGCAGACACATATAAGCGAGGCTAAACCTAACTTTGCTTTGTTGGTGCTCTTAGTGCGATCTCAGAACTAGCTAACAGACTTTGGACAGACAATTATCCATTTCCCTTCCAACCCGTGAATGTGTGTATGAATGCATGTGTGTGTGTGTGTGTATGTTTAGTCTTCTCAGTGTAGTCTTGTCAAATAGTAGGTACTGTTTAATAAATTGTGTTTCATTATTACGAATTCTTGTTTGTGTGTTATGTAACTGGAAAGTCAAACTCATGCCCAGATCCGCTGTTACCTGCTCGAGGTAAAGCGAAGAATCCAATTGATTTATTTTGCTGATCACAGAGTAAATTCATATTGGTAACATACATTTAAATTGCCCTAAAACGCTGGACGTATTAAGTGATTTAAAGGTATACTTGAATTGCATACCAACGTGAATCTTTTCAGATTCAATTCCCAAACTTGAATTGAGAACTGATTCAAATGACAATTCATAATTATCATAATTAAAATTAGGTGTGAAAACCCTACATATAATGGTGGAGAATCAAGGCGGGCAAGATTTGATTTTCAGTTCATAATTCATAAATTTGTGATTCGTGATTTCGTGGTTTTTCTATTTTTTCCGGAAGAATAGATTAAGACACAGAGACAAATTGTTGTTATTTCGTACCTCTATTTTGACATGCGAACACGTAAAAGTGCGTGTGAATTGTGAAGACTTTGAAAACTGCAGTAATCGTAATATTTGTCCATAGAGACAGAGATCCGCGTTAGAGCGCGTTGAGGAAAAAAGCAAGCGTGTTCCTTGTTTATTTTCCATAAGGCCTTTGTTGATCTATGACAGTGCGAGTTCCACTGTCATATGAATCTATTTCCTCCCTGGCAAGAGCTTAGAAGTAGCTAACTAAGTAATCCTTTGCCATTTAGTCACTTGAAGAAGTGAATCCGAGCGTAGCGCAGAGAGCGTCAGAACGCGAAGTATATGGGAGAAGAAAATTCTTGATCAAGTGAATAAACTGTGCAGACCCGCCGCGTCCGATGACGTCATTGTTTAATTGCAGTATATGCATGTAAAAGTGCCTCACTTTTAGCAAGTGAAGTTTTCAGTGCTAGACGGCTGATCGAGTTTACTCGTTGCGAAAATGCGCCGTCATTTCGGTGGGCCGAACTCGTATAATAGCGAATTGCACGTATCCATAGTAACGACGCGAAGTCCTAGGACGCCGCTTCCGAGTTAACTTCAAAGTGCGCAAGCGCAGTCCTCCGCGCCATATTTGAAGTTTGTGAACAGAGGCTAGGATAACTGAATCTAATGTGTTGGCATTGAAACCTATGCAAACTGTTAGCATCAGGATAGCGCTTTAGACCTCTGTCGTCCATTGAGTTGAATGCCGTGTGTGTTTATGGCGTGTTGAGTTCCATCGGAACGCCGGAACCACAATAGTGGGCTTCCTCCTCCTTTCCCCTTCACGTTTATCCCCTTTTTCCTCACCTTTCCCTTACCGAGAAGAATGTTGACAAATGTTTGAACTGCCATAACCGTTGGTATTAACAAGAAACGTTTTTTTTCTTACCCTTAGCATTTCAATGATACATTGCCATCAACAAGTATAACTGCTTTTATTAATTTGATGATATCAGGATATATTACCAATTTTCTAGCATTGCTAATGTGAAACCTTAATGTCATTTACTAAATGCATTAGGTTCATATTCATAAATTGCAACAATATTTGCTGATCCATTTGATTATAATTGCTTCGAATACTTTGATGATAATTGCATTGAATTTCAATTATTAACTGCCGTTATTGATTGAAAATTTTAATTTCAGCTGGTGATTTGGTTAATTATAATTGCCTTTATAGTCGTGATAACACATCACTTAAATATAATCCTGGTTTGGAATTTTAATTTCAGATTTAGCAAGTTAGGTGGCTCCCTACATAATTGCTATTTTGGGGATTTATTTAATTATAATTGCTTTATAATTTAATACCAATATCATAAATTTTCAATTATAATCGACTTGAACTTCCGTTTACTATTCCAAGCATAGTATCCCGGATTCTAGTGCAGAAGATACTTAGTGATTAATTCAGGCTTGACTCCTCAGGAAGTTTTGATCATTAATTATCGCTACCAAATAGAAATTTCAAGTCATTTGCAGTTACGTTGGTGTGTACAGTTGAGTGCCTCCCTCTCAATCCTCTCTACAGGGTCTCTCCCTTACTTAGGGCTTAGCAGCTAGCACTCCCCTAGTGCTAGGTTGGTGCAGGGACGGTTGTCTCGGAGGTGTCACAGCGAGTGAGGACCCCGTTTGAACGTGACCTTGTGCCAGCTGGGGGCCAGCCAGGCCTCTCTGTCCTAGCATTGTAAGTGAACCCGCAGCAGGCATCAGCAATTGTGTAACGGAGGAGGAGTCAACACGAGCTGACCTGGACGGAGGCTCGAGTAAACCACCCTGTCAGCTGCTGAATCGGGGAAACCGATCAGTAACCCAGGGCTCTGCCCCGCAGCCTTGTCAGTCCAAGCCAGCCGTTGACACACCTCCACCGTGGGCCCGCACCTTTGTGTCAAAAGCCGACTCTGTTTGAGAGGCTCACTGCAATACTGTCGGACAGAAGTCTGATTGACCTTACAGGAGCACAGGGGCGCCCAGACGGGGAGCCACACCGCTGTACTCCGACGGGTTAATCGCCCTCATCACCAAAGCCTAGGTCTAAACCCCTTTTGCTAAAACCCATTTGGCGACACCCATAAGTAGGTTAGGGCCTATTCAACCCTCAGGTGACTTAACTCATCACACCAACATAGTAAAACCAACCATTAGGTATCAGGCTTAACAGCATCACACTTTGTCAATTTTGTTTACAGTGTAAGCAACTCTCTCTTCTCTCCTTCTTGTTCCTCTCCTCTGATCTGACTGCTGCTGCTGCTTCTGAGATCGCACCTGTGGGAACCAGGAAAGCAAAGAATTTAATTTGAGACATTTCTGATCAGTATCGGGTGAAACTTGACGACATTGTTTCAAATTGTTCATGCTCACAAACCTTCCCTTCTCAGCGTGTTATCCTACCCAGCCGAAACCAAAGTCGATCGACGAGGAATCGTAAACACGACCCCAGGAACAATCTACTTGGTGCACGGAGTCAATCTAACCAACTAAAAGCTAACACTGTCATTGCTATTGTTTTATCCTCGCCCGGAGGAGATTCTAATAGCAATCGCAGTCTTAGTACTTAGAAATCCCCATTTAGAAACTCCTAAAAGCATCCTCTAACTTAGGGAAAAGAGACAGTGATAGAGCCTAACCCCCTCCTTCCTTGACCAGGAAAGAGTGTGTTACCTCCCCCCCTCTCTCTCTCTCTCTCTCTCTCCCTCTCTATCTCCCTCTCTTACGTCTCTTACAGGTAGCTCCTCCTTTCTCTAAAAAAAAAAAAAAAAAAAGGAGAAGAAAAGAAGCAAGGACCGCCTGTTACAGGAGAACGAAACGCCCAGCTATCCCTTCTTCCTGTTCTGTGTTGTCTTCTGTTCTCTGTCGTCCTGTGTGTGGTTACTAATTGTCTCCCCAGAAACGCCAGTTAGAAGCACACCCACCAGAGGATTACAGTCACAGAGAACCACACCCACCTGACACCTCACATTTAGCATCAACTGACACCAAACATCTACACCTCTGTCTTTCCTTGCTGTTGTCTGTTCTGCCTTGTTTGGTTGTTATTTTCTTCCAGGTCTGTGTCAGTCACGTTTCCAAATCCCCCTCGCCGCACCAAAACATGTCTCACACAGCAGACAACGTTGGTCACTGGGAAGACCTGGAAACATGGCTAAGTGTTGCAACCAGCAGCCTCCTACCCAAGGCCGCGGAAACACTAAAGCATCAGACCCAGGAACAGCTGGATAACAACCTAACGAGCCTAATGAAACAGGACCCAAGCCAAGGCTACAACAACAAAGAGCTAGCAAAGATCACCTGCTCCCTAAGTCAGACCCTCATCGCTACCCTCAAACTGAGTGACAGGCACGCCGCCGATCTCCAACAGGAGCTGACATGCGCACAGCGACGCATCAAACAGCTGGAACTGGAGGCTCAGGAACGACAGGAAAGGCTGGATGAGAAGAGAAAGGACCCAGAGGAGATCACCACGCTCAAAGCCTTGCTAGCAGCTTCCACACAAGAGGTGAAACAAACCAAAAGAGACTTTGACAATGCTGCCAACAACCTCCAGTACGCAGAACAGCTACTGGAGAAGGCAAAGACTGACCTTAGAGACAAGGCCGGCAGAATCAAAGCCCTCGAAACTCACTTGAACGAGTCAAGGAATGAGGTCAGCCGCCTAGAACAACAGCTGGACTACGTCAAAGAGGAATCTGACTGTGTCAAGGAGGAACTCAGACACGCCTACGACCTGCGCGCTAAGCCACCGAGGACACGAGAGGCACCAACGTCACCCCTGCCAAGTAGGACCGGGTCTCCCGTGCTTGTACAGGCAAGTGAACAAAGGGGGAAAGAGGCGATGCTGAAACACTCACCAGCTCCCTCTGAAGAGACATACCTCGCGAGAAGGCCAAGAGAAACGGACCCAGCCAGCCAAAGAGCATCACACGGCCTGGACCTAAAAGATCTCGACAAGATCGCCAGGAACATCGTCAAGTTCACCCCAGGTGTGCCAAGTAGTCCAGACGTTCAAACCTATCTACAGGACGTCGAATTCCATCTGGAAGTAAGACCTCACGTCACTGATAAAGATAGACTCTATTTACTGCGAGCAACATCCAGCCCTGATGTACGCAGCTTCCTGGACCGGCAACCAGCCCAGACAAAGGCTGATTACCACCTGCTCCGAGAGGCTCTCATCAATGAATTTGATGACCCAGAGTCAGAACAAGGACTAGTAGCCGCCCTGGAGATCAGACAAGGCCGTCATAAGTCTCCGCAAGCCTACTACAGCCAACTCAGGAGAGCATACTTCGGAACTCGCAACGAGCCCGAAATGGAACAGGACATGAACTTTAAGACTCTCTTCCTCAGGAACCTACATCCTGGGGTAAGCCACCATTTAGGCGTGCTTGCATGTTCGCGCACAATGACCATTCAGCAGCTGCGCGACTTGGCACACAAAGCCTACAGCAAACAAAAGATGGCTGCAGAGAAAGGCACTAAAGCTCCGACAGTCCTCGACTTCAACACACAAAGTCACGGACTGCCTCTAGAGGGTGCCCAACATCAAGACAGCTTCAAGCCGTCAAGAAAAGAGTGGAACGTGTCCAACCGAGAGCAAGACTTCCACGCAGGTACCAGACCCAATCAGAGAAACGGCCGCTGGGATGGACCACGTGAACGACAGCGCCGCCTGGGCGCCACTGGGAAAAGTCATGGGACAGTTCAAGACCGCAGGAAGGTCAGTGGGAGAGATCGTGGAATCAGTCAACCTCCTTTAGAAACCAAAGGGGAAGAGCTCCTGGGATGGCAACGGAACCTCCATGGGTAGAGCACAAACACACCCTGGAGCAACCAGCCCAAGGACTCGACGAAAGAACTTTCAAACTGAATCCACACAAGAGCAAAAGACATCACCGTTTTTTTACTCACAAGAACTGATGAAGAGCATGATGAGAGAGTTTTTCCAGCAAATGAAGGAAGATTGGAAGTGGGAAAAGAAAGAGAAGCCGGATTCAGCCTGACTGGCAGCCGGACGAGACAGCAGCGACCACCCGACCCAACCAGACACAGAGAATAGCACTTCCTCCCGCACACTCAAAGAACCATAATGACCATAACTTCAGATGGACGAGAAATCCTACCTGAAACCCCAGCAATCGAGTTAGCCCCTAACTCACCATATGATGCTTCAAACCACGGCATCATCCAACAAACACCTGCCGCTGAAACCACTCTGGTTCCTGAAAGTGCTGTCCTGGTCGTCTGCCACTCGTCCAAGAACTGCAGATTAGCCCTGATATCCTCCCCATCTCATCCCAAACTCCAGTCCTCAACTCCTGGGTGATCTCATTGAGAGAGGTATAGCAAGAAAGTTTTACCTCTCCGTCATCATCGAACGCCACATCAGGGTCGAAGCCCTTCTGGACACAGGAGCTGACATCACACTAATGTCAGCAGAACTCCTCGGAAAAATCCAGGAAGGAGCAAAGACATTAAATGGCCCCCTCAAACTTCAAAGATGTGAGCTGAACCTTCAAGTATACTCCCACACGGGCCTACAACTGACACAGGTGGCCCCGATTCACCTAACTGTGGGTCCGATGAACCTCATCCACCCAGTCTACATCTCACCCCTAAAGACTTACCCACTGCTAATCGGAAAGGACCTGCTTAATCGCTTTAAGCCACTAATAGACTTTAAGCACTTGAAGTTGTGGACACAAGTCCGTGAACCTCTGCCCTTCCAGTCAGTAAACGTTCAGGAGTTGCAGTGCCAAGCCACAGACACCACTGCCCGTTTACAGACCGCCGAGGCAATGTCAAGGTCACAAGCAATTTCAAGTTCAAGCAGCAAGAACCACGACAAAGACTTCAACGACCAAACAGATGCCTCGCTAAAGCAGGTGCATTACATGGAGAGTCCTGGACGCTCCATTCCCACCCACCCAACCCAGCTGTGGCAGCCATCACCCGCCGCCTACACGCCACTGGCGTTGCGATCCCCACCTCCTCCCGTATCTCCATCTCGCCACAGTTTGCTGCTGACGATCTCAGTACCCTTCAAGCGTCGGATCCATCACTGCAAACCATCAGTGCACACATTTCTGACCCAGCTACCGCCCACGTTTCTGCCTTCAACCTAGCCACCTCCTCTGACCTCCGCCACCTGCACTCCATCAAGCACATGCTGCATCTCAAAGACGGCGTTCTCACGTATGTCCCTGAGCCACTCGCTACGCCATGGCTCGTAGTGCCTCAGAGCCAAAGGGGGATAATGTTGACATACGCCCACGATGCACCATGCGCTGGACACCATGGCGCCAAGGCCACCTATGAGACACTCAAACAGGTGGTATACTGGCCTGGCATGCAGCAAGACGTGGCGGAATACGTGAAAGGATGCCTGGTCTGTTGCCAGTTTCAACCGGCGAATGCAAATCACCGCGCACCACTGCAAAGGAAAGGAATGACCTTCCCATGGTCAGACCTCCAAATAGACTGGGTAGGACCCCTGCCACGGTCGACACGAGGTAACAAGTACTTCCTCAATGTGGTCTGCGAGTTCACAAAGTGGATAGAGTGCCTCCCAGCTCCGAATGACACGGCAGAAACAACAGCCTACCTCTTGATGAACCATATTCTCAAAAGATTTGGAATGCCCTTGAGTGTCAATTCAGACAGAGGAACTCACTTCACCGCTGAGGTCATGCAAGAAATGTGGAAACTCCTGGGTGTGCAAGCCAAGCTGCACATAAGCCACCACCCAATCTCTTCTGGACAGGTGGAACGTGCCAACAAGACAGTGGTCAGCATGCTGAAGAAGTACGTGTCCACCAATCAGAAGGATTGGGATGTCAAACTTCCTGGTACTAATGGCCATCAGGTCCACTCCTCACCGGTCCACCGGAGTACCTCCATTCGAAATGATGACGGGAGACGCGCGACACTACCCTTACACCTGCTGTACCAACCCGGTGACATGAACCTTGTCACTGCCTACACCACGCATCAGTACCTAGAAGAGTTGCATCAGCACCTGAGAACGACTTTCGCCTTTGCACAGCAACAACTCCAAAGCAGCGCGGAAGGTCGTAAGGCTTACTATGACAGGAAGGCCTCATATCAGGAACTTGAGGTCGGAGACAAAGTGTGGTACTACAGTTTCGCCCAGCCACGCCAAACACCCCTCATCGATTGTCAAAGAAGTTCCTACCTCACTGGACGGGACCCCACGAAATCGTAGACAAACTGTCACCTGTTGCCTACCGAATCAAGATTCGACAGGGGCGCAGCGAGCCAGCCCTGCGATGGGTACACCGGAACCAGATAAAGAGGCACCAGGGCTCCAAGAGACAAGGAAAGGGGGAGACCAAACCCACTGACACAGACCGACTATCGCACCTCACTGATGTAATTCCTCACCCACTAGGGAAACACATAGCCAGGTTTTCAAGCACAACACCTACACGCTCCTTCACCGCACTGCTAGAACCAACACTCTAGTAACAAGGAGTTTCTCCACACATGTGACCATTGTTTGTTGTCCTAACCTCACTCAATGTCCTTGTGTCCCTTCTGTGTTGTCTTTTCCCTTCTCTTCCTCTCTTTGTTTCCCTTTTTCCTCTAGGCCCTTTTACAGGAACACCCTTAACCATTCCCTCACATCAGGTCCTGACAATAAGATTGACTCCCCGCACCAAGTCCATAGATTGAGCGCAAATGTCGTATCAAGTTTCTCACCCGATCTGCCCAAATTCCAAATTTCTGCACCACAGTTCAGTTAGCGATGGAAATGTTGTTTGTGGATGTCTGTTCTCTTTGTCCATTGTTCCAGTGCCCGATGACGTTCGCAACGGGAACCTCATCGCGCAAAAGGGGGATATGTGGGGCCTCGATGAACAGACACGAACCATAAAAGGGGGGATCGCTCTAGAACCAGGTCGTAAAATCGCGCATCCTCCGCACCCCGGACCATAAAGGCAATCAAGATGGTCAGCCGAGCGATGCAGAGCGCCGCAAAGTCTACCAAACATTCTCAAGGGACTGTCGCTGCAGTGAGCTCGGCCAATCCGAGAGTACCCATGTCAAGATTGGGATGATTGAAAACGCAACATCTGGTCGACAGCGCGATAACCCGTTCTGTGCACTGACCTGGGACCAGTTCTACCAAGCCACCGAGTCAAAAGGTGATAAGACTCCCGCGGTGAATCAACGTGGTCAGGACAGCCTCACACTTTCAACCCCCCCAAGGAGGTTTGCTCTGTCCCAACATACATTCCTTAAAAGCGCGCCTTTTCCTTTTCGCTACAATAAAGGAAACGGCCAGGATACACATAAAACTACTAAACGAACAATCTAAATGCTTTCCTTTCAAACAAATAAAGGTTCATCTGTAAATAACTGCTTCATAAATGTTTTGGGATGTATGTAGGAACCGCTATACACTCTTTAAATAATCCTCTAACAGAGAGCGTTCCATAAGCGCTAGATAATGCATGTTTGATATCAAATTGAAGCTTACGATGTTTCCAATATCGTGGTGAGTTAATATGTGTGTTTGTGCAATGCACAACAGTGTATTCCACTTATAAGCTTTTTGATAAGGAACAGAAGTGCAGAATGTCAATTCTAACTGGGATAAAGTATGCACAAAACCGGAGTCGAAAGCAGGTGTGGACACGCCCCTTCGACCTCGGATTGGACAACTGCCCAGGCACGGCCCAAAACTTGCACCTCAAAACGCAGGAACAGAGCTCTCTGAGTTGAGTTGAGACGAGTCGGAGTTGAGAACGAGAAGAATCGGAGTCGGAGTCGAGTCGAGAAGAACTCTTCGGAACCACCGGAGGGGAATTCGGTCGCTGCAGGAATCGCCAAGGAAACAGAGAAACTTCGAACTTGTAGAAGTCAGAAGACTCCGAACCAGAACGACCCGATACCCTCGACTCCGGTCCGCTCCGTCACATCACTCCACGGACACTCACTGCCCTTTCCATAACCAACCCGGTTCATCCAAAGCGAACCACCAAGCTAGAGAGACTTCATTCAAACGGCCCGGGAAAGCCCGACCACGTCATCCCACGGACGAGCCTGCCCAATCAGCACGCCGGGATTTCCCCAGACACGCCGAGTGGTAAAACTACCTTTCCGTCTCTACTGAATTGGCGCAGACACATATAAGCGAGGCTAAACCTAACTTTGCTTTGTTGGTGCTCTTAGTGCGATCTCAGAACTAGCTAACAGACTTTGGACAGACAATTATCCATTTCCCTTCCAACCCGTGAATGTGTGTATGAATGCATGTGTGTGTGTGTGTGTGTTTATGTTTAGTCTTCTCAGTGTAGTCTTGTCAAATAGTAGGTACTGTCGAATAAATTGTGTTTCATTATTACGAATTCTTGTTTGTGTGTTATGTAACTGGAAAGTCAAACTCATGCCCAGATCCGCTGTTACCTGCTCGAGGTAAAGCGAAGAATCCAATTGATTTATTTTGCTGATCACAGAGTAAATTCATATTGGTAACATACATTTAAATTGCCCTAAAACGCTGGACGTATTAAGTGATTTAAAGGTATACTTGAATTGCATACCAACGTGAATCTTTTCAGATTCAATTCCCCAAACTTGAATTGAGAACTGATTCAAATGACAATTCATAATTATCATAATTAAAATTAGGTGTGAAAACCCTACATACCCCTGGAAGAAATTTTTAACACTTCAAAAACTAAGTCCAGATATCCAGGCTCAAGACTAACCCCATAACAGCAAGACATTACTGGGAATGATTTTATTCAGTAAAGGCCTGAGACCAGAAACTCACCCATTACTATAACACGTTTATGGGCATGATCTTGGCCGGGTTAAGTGTGACTTCTCGTAGCCTTTCCCACTCAACCATGGTATCCCTGGAAGAAGTTTTTAACATTTCAAAAACTAAGTCCAGATATCCAGGCTCAAGACTATCCCCATAACAGCAAGACATTACTGGCATGATTTTATTCAGTAAAGGCCCTGTATTTTTGGTTTTCTTTAAGGCATGGGCCAACAAACTCACCCCATTGCTAAAACACATTCATGGGCATGATCTTGGCCGGGTTAAGTGTGACGTCTTGTAGGTTTTCCCACTCGACCATGGTAACCCTGGAAGAAATATTGAAGCATTCAAAACCTAAATCCAGACATCCAGGCTCACAGACTAACTTCATAACAGTAACACATTACTGGACATGATTTTATTCAGTAAAGGCCTGGGCCCACAGACTCATCCCATTACTATAACACTATTATGGGCATGATCTCGGCCGGGTTAAGTGTGACTTCTCGTAGGCTTTCCCACTCCACCATGGTAACCCTTGAAGAAATTTTTTACATTTCAAAAACTAACTCCAGATATCCAGGCTCAAGACCAACCCCATAACAGCAAGACATTACTGGGAACGATTTTATTCAGTAAAGGCCTGGGACCAGAAACTCACCCATTACTATAACACCTTTATGGGCATGATATTGGCAGGGTTAAGCGTGACTTCTCGTAGGCTTTCTTACTCGACAGTGGTAACCCTGGAAGAAACTTTTAAGCATTCAAAGCCTACGTCCAGACATCCAATCAGACAGACTAACCCCTTAACAGTAACACATTACTGGGCATGATTTTATTCAGTAAAGGCCTGGGCCAACAGACTCACCCCATTACTATAAAACTTTTATGGGAATGATCTTGGCCGGGTTAAGTGTGACTTCTCGTATGCTTTCCCACTATACCATGATAACACTGGAAGAAATTTTTAAGCGTTCAAAACCTAAATATAGACATCCAGGCTCACAGACGAACCCCATAACAGTAAACCATTACTGGGCATGATTTTATTCAGTAAAGGCCCTGTATTACGTCTTCTTTAAGGCATGGGCAAACAAACTCACCCCATCACTATAACACTTTTATGGGCATGATCTTGGCAGGGTTAAGCGTGACTTCTCGTAGCCTTTCTTACTCGTCAAAGGTAACCCTGTAAGAAACTTTTAAGCATTCAAAGCCTACGTCCAGACATCCAAGCCCACAGATTAACCCCTTAACAGTAACACATTACTGGGCATGATTTTATTCAGTAAAGGCCTGGGCCCACAGACTCACTCCATTACTATAACACAATTAGGGGCATGATCTTGGCCGGGTTAAGTGTGACTTCTCGTAGGCTTTCCCACTCAACCACGGTATCCCTGGAAGAAGTTTTTAAGCGTTCAAATCCTAAATATAAACATCCAGGCTCACAGACGAACCCCATAACAGTAAACCATTACTGGGCATGATTTTATTCAGTAAAGGCCTGGGCCCACAGACTCACCCCATTACTATAACACTATTATGGGCATGATCTTGGCCGGGTTAAGTGTGACTTCTGGTATGCTCTCCCACTCGACCATGGTAACCCTGGAAGAAATATTGAAGCATTTAAAACTTACATCCAGACATCCAGGTTCACAGACTAACCCCATAACAATTACACATTACTGGACATGATATTAGTCAGTAGAAGCCCTGTATTACAGTTTTCTTTAAGGCCTGGACCCACAAACTCAACCCATTACTGTAACACTTTTATGGCCATGATCTTGGCAGGGTTAAGCGTGACTTGTCGTAGGCTTTCTTACTCGTCAATGGTAACCCTGGAAGAAACTTTTAAGCATTCAAAGCCTATGTCCAGACATCCAAGCACACAGACTAACCCCTTCACAGTAACACATTACTGGGCATGATTTTATTCAGTAAAGGCCTGGGCCAACAGACTCAACCCATTACTATAAAACTTTTATGGGAATGATCTTGGCCGGGTTAAGTGTGACTTCTCGTAGGCTTTCCCAATCGACCATGGTAACCCTGGAAGAAATTTTTAACATTTCAAAAACTAAGTCCAGACATCCAGGCTCAAGACTAACCCCATAACAACAAGACATTACTGGGAAGGATTTTATTCAGTAAAGGCCTGGGACCAGAAACTCACCCATTACTATAACACGTTTATGGGCATGATCTTGGCAGGGTTAAGCGTGACTTCTCGTAGGCTTTCTTACTCGACAGTGGTAACCCTGGAAGAAACTTTTAAGCATTCAAAGCCTACTTCCAGACATCCAAGCACACAGTCTAACCCCTTAACAGTAAAACATTACTGGGCATGATTTTACTCAGTAAAGGCCCTGTATTACAGTTTTCTTTAAGGCATGGGCCCACAAACTCAGCTTATTAGTATAATACTTTCATGGGTATGATCTTGGCAGGGTAAAGCGTGACTTCTCGTAGGCTTTCCCACTCGACCATGGTAACCCTGGAAGAAATTTTTAAGCATTCAAAGCCTACGTCCAGACATCCAATCACACAAACTTACCCCTTAACATTAACACATTACTGGGCCAGATTTTATTCAGTAAAGGCCTGGGCCAACAGACTCACCCCATTACTATAACACTATTAGGGGCAGGATCTTGGCATGGTTAAGTGTGACTTCTCGTATGCTTTCCCACTCGACCATGGTAACCCTGGAAGAAATTTTTAACATTTCAAAAACTAAGTCCAGATATCCAGGCTCAAGACTATCCCCATAACAGCAAGTCATTACTGGGCATGATTTTATTCAGTAAAGGCCCTGTATTACGGTTTTTTTAAGGCATGGGCCAACAAACTCACCCCATTACTATAACACATTCATGGGCATGATCTTGGCCGAGTTAAGTGTGACGTCTTGTAGGTTTTCCCACTCGACCATGGTAACCCTGGAAGAAATATTGAAGCATTCAAAGCCTACGTCCAGACATCCAAGCACACAGACTAACCCCTTAACAGTAACACATTACTGGGCATGATTTTATTCAGTAAAGGCCTGGCTTACAGACTCACCCCATTACTATAAAACTTTTATGGAATGATCTTGGCCGGGTTAAGTGTGACTTCTCGTAAGCTTTCCCACTATACCATGGTAACCCTGGAAGAAATTTTTAAGCGTTCAAAACCTAAAACTAGACATCCAGGCTCACAGACTAACCCCAAAACAGTAACACAGTACGGGGCATGATTTTATTCAGTAAAGGCCTGAGCCCACAGACTCACCCCATTACTATAACACTATTATGGGCATGAACTTGGCGGGATAAGTGTAACTTCTCGTATGCTTTCCCACTCGACCATGGTAACCCTGGAAGAATTTTTAAGCGTTCAAAACGTAAATCCAGACATCCAGGCTCACAGACTAACCCCATAACAGGAACACATTACTGGGCATGATTTTATTCACTAAAGGCCCTGTATTACAGCTTTCTTTAAAGCCTGGACCAAAATACTTACCCCAATACTATAACACTTTCATGGGCATGATCTTGGCGGGTTAAGTGTGACTTCTCGTAGGTTTTCCCACTCGACCATGGTAACCCTGGAACAAATATTTGAGCGTTCAAAACCTATGTCTAGACATCGAGGATCACAGACTAATCCCTTAACAGTAACACATTACTGGGCATGATTTTATTTAGTAAAGGCATGGGCCCACAAACTCACCCCTTTATTACAAGACTATTATGGGCATGATCTTGGTGGACTTAAGTGTGACTTCTCGTAGGCTTTCCCACTCGACCATGGTAAGCCTGTAACAAATATTTGAGCGTTCAAAACCTACGTCCAGACATCCAGGCTCACAGATTATCCCCATAACAGCTACACATTACTGCGTATGACTTTATTCAGTAAAGGCATGGGACCAGAAACTCAACCCATTACTATAACACTTTTATGGGCATGGTCTTGGCAGGTTTAAGCATGAATTCTCGTAGGCTTTCTTACTCGACAATGGTAACTCTGGAAAAAACTTTTAAGCATTCAAAGCCTACGTCTAGACATCCAAGCACACAGACTAGCCCCTTAACAGTAACACATTACTTGGCATGATTTTATTCAGTAAAGGCCTGGGCCAACAGACTCACCCCATTACTATAAAACTTTTATGGGAATGATCTTGTCCGGGTTAATTGTGACTTCTCGTAGGCTTTCCCACTCGACCATGGTAACCCTGGAACAAATATTTGAACGTTCAAAACCTACGTCGAGACATCCAGGCTCACAGACTAACCCCATAACAGTTACACATTACTGGGCATGATTTTATTCAGTAAAGATCTGAGCCCACAGACTCACCCCATTACTATAACACTATTATGGGCATGATCTTGGCCGGGTTAAGTGTGACTTCTCGTATACTTTCCCACTTGACCATAGTAACCCTGGAAGAAATATTGAAGCATTCAAAACCTATATCCAGACATCCAGGTTCACAGACTAACCCCATAACAATTACACATTACTGGGCATGATTTTACTCAGTAAAGGCCCTGTATTACAGTTTTCTTTAAGGCCTAGGCCTATTTACTCAACCCATTACTATAACACTTTTATGGGCATGATCTTGGCAGGGTTAAGCGTGACTTCTCGTAGGCTTTCTTACTCAAAAATGGTAACCCTGGAAGAAACTTTTAAGCATTCAAAGCCTACGTCCAGACATCCAGGCTCACAGATTAACCCCATAACTGTAACACATAACTGGGCATGATTTTATTCAGTAAAGCCCTGGGCCCACAGACTCACCCTATTACTATAACAGGCGTGATCTTGTCCAGGTTAAGTGTGACTTCTCGCAGGCTTTCCCACTCGACCATGGTAACCCTGGAAGGAACTTTTAAGCATTTAAAACCTTGATCCAGACATCCAGGCTCACAGACTAACCCCTTAACAGTAACACATTACTGGGCATGATTTTATTCAGTAAAGGCCTGGGCCCGCAGACTCACTCCATTACTATAACACTATTAGGGGCATGATCGTGGCCGGGTTAAGTGTGACTTCTCGTAGGCTTTCCCACTCGACCAGGGTAACCCTGGAAGAAGTTTTTAAGCGTTCAAAACCTACGTCCAGACATCACAGGCGATATTGGCCGGTTTAAGTGCGACTTCTCGGACGCTAATCCACTCGACCATGGTAACCCTGGAACAAATATTTGAAAGTTCAAAACCTACGGCGAGACATCCAGGCTGACAGACTAACCCCATAACAGTAACACATTACAGGGCATGATTTTATTCAGTAAGGGCCCTGTATTACAGTTTTCTTTAAGGCCTGGGCCCACAAACTCACCCCATTTCTATAAAACTTTAAAGGGCATGATCTTGACAGGGTTAAGACTGACTTCTCGTAGGCTTTCCCAATCGACCATGGTAACCCTGGAACAAATATTTGAACGTTCAAAACCTACGTCGAGACATCCAGGCTCACAGACTAACCCCATAACAGTAACACATTACGAGGCATGATTTTATTCAGTAAGGGCCCTGTATTACAGTTTTCTTTAAGGCCTGGGCCCACAAACTCACCCCATTTCTATAAAACTTTAAAGGGCATGATCTTGACAGGGTTAAGACTGACTTCTCGTAGGCTTTCCCAATCGACCATGGTAACCCTGGAACAAATATTTGAACGTTCAAAACCTACGTCGAGACATCCAGGCTCACAGACTAACCCCATAACAGTAACACATTACGAGGCATGATTTTATTCAGTAAGGGCCCTGTATTACAGTTTTCTTTAAGGCCTGGGCCCACAAACTCACCCCATTACTATAAAACTTTAATGGGCATGATCTTGACAGGGTTAAGACTGACTTCTCGTAGGCTTTCCCAATCGACCATGGTAACCCTGGAACAAATATTTGAACGTTCAAAACCTACGTCGAGACATCCAGGCTCAAAGACTAACCCCATAACAGTAACACATTATGGGGCATGATTTTATTCAGTAAGGGCCTGTATTACAGTTTTCTTTAAGGCCTGGGCCTACAAACTCACCCCATTACTATAAAACTTTAATGGGCATGATCTTGACAGGGTTAAGACTGACTTCTCGTAGGCTTTCCCAATCGACCATGGTAACCCTGGAACAAATACATGAACGTTTAAAACCTACGTTGAGACATCCAGGCTCAAAGACTAACCCCATAACAGTAACACATTACAGGGTATGATTTTATTCAGTAAGGGCCCTGTATTACAGTTTTCTTTAAGGCCTGGGCCCACAAACTCACCCCATTACTATAAAACTTTAATGGGCATGATCTTGACAGGGTTAAGACTGACTTCTCGTAGGCTTTCCCAATCGACCATGGTAACCCTGGAACAAATATTTGAGCGTTCAAAACTTACGTCGAGACATCCAGGCTCACAGACTAACCCTATAACAGTAACACATTACGGGCATGATTTTATTCAGTAAGGGCCCTGTATTACAGTTTTCTTTAAGGCCTGGGCCCAACAAACTCACCCCATTACTATAAAACTTTAATGTGCATGATCTTGACAGGGTTAAGACTGACTTCTCGTAGGCTTTCCCAATCAACCATGGTAACCCTGGAAGAAATTTTTGCCGTTCAAAACCTAAGTCCAGACATCCGGCGCTTCATCCAGGCAATATTGTCCGGTTTAAGTGCGACTTCTCGGACGCTAATCCACTCGACCATGGTAACCCTGGTACAAATGTTTGGGCGTTCAAAAAATACGTCCAGACATCCAGGCTCACAGACTAACCCCATAACAGTAACACATTACTGGGTATGATTTTATTCACTAAAGGCCCTGTATTACAGTTTTCTTCAAGGCCTGGGCCCACAAACTCCCCCCATCATTATGACACTTACTTGGGCATGATCTTGGCCGGGTTAAGTGTGACTTCTCGTAGGCTTTCCCACTCGACCATGGTAACCCTGGAACAAATATTTGAGCCTTCAAAACCTACGTCCAGACATCCAGGCTCACAGACTAACCCCATAACAGTAACACATTACTGGGCATGATTTTATTCAGTAAAGACCATGTGTTACAGTTTTCTTTAAGGCATGGGCCCACAAACTCACCCCATTACTAAAACACTTTTATGGGCATGATCTTGGCCAGGTTAAGCGTGACTTCTCGTAGGTTTTCCCACTCGACCATGGTAACCCTGGAACAAATATTGAAGCATTCAAAACCTAAATCCAGCCATCCAGGCTCACAGACTAACCCCATAAAAGTAACACATTACTGGGCATGATTTTTTTTTTCAGTAAAGGCCTGGGCCCACAGACTCACCCCATTACTATAATAGGCGTGATCTTGGCTTGGTTAAGTGTGACTTGTCGTAGGCTTTCTTACTCGTCGATGGTAACCCTGGTAGAAACTTTTAAGCATTCAAAGCCTACGTCCAGACATCCAAGCCCACAGACTAACCCCTTAACAGTAACACATTACTGGGCATGATTTTATTCACTAAAGGCCTGGGCCCACAGACTCATGCCATTACTATAGCACTATTATGGGCATGATCTCGGTCGGGTTAAATGTGACTTCTCGTATGCTTTCCCACTCGACCATGGTAACCCTGGAAGAAATATTGAAGTATTCAAAACCTAAATCCAGACATCCAGGCTCACAGACTAACCCCATAACAGTTACACATTACTGGGCATGATTCTATTCAGTAAAGGCCTGGGCCCACAGACTCACTCCATTACTATAACACAATTAGGGGCATGATCTTGGCCGGGTTAAGTGTGACTTCTCGTATGCTTTCCCACTCGACCATGGCAACCCTGGAAGAAACTTTTAAGCATTCAAAACCTACATCCAGACATCCAAGCAAACAGACTAACCCCATAACAGCAAGACATTACTGGGCATGATTTTATTCAGTAAAGGCACTGTATTATGGTTGTCTTTAAGGCATGGGCCAACAAACTCACCCCATTACTATAACACATTCATGGGCATGATCTTGGCCGGGTTAAGTGTGACGTCTTGTAGGCTTTCCCACTCGACCATGGTAACCCTGGAACAAATATTTGAGTTTGCAAAACCTACGGGCAGACATCCAGGCTCACAGATTAACCCCATTACAGTTACACATTACTGCGTATGACTTTATTCAGTAAAGGCCTGGGACCTGAAACTCACTCCATTACTATAACACTAATAGGGGCATGATCTTGGCCGGGTTAAGTGTGACTTCTCGTAGGCTTTCCCTCTCGACCATATTAACCCTGGAAGAAATTTTTAAGCGTTCAAAACCTAAATCCAGACATCCAGGCTCACAGACAAACCCCATAACAGCAACACATTACTGGGCATGATTTTATTCAGTAAAGGCCTGGGTCCACAGATTCAACCCATTACTATTAAACTTTTATGGGCATGATCTTGACAGGATTAAGAGTGACTTCTCGTAGGCTTTCCCACTCGACCATGGTAACCCTGGAAGAAATTTTTAAGCGTTCAAAACCCAAGTCCAGACATCCAGGCGATATTGTCCGGTTTAAGTGCGACTTCTCGGACGCTAATACACTCGACCATGGTAACCCTGTAACAAATGTTTGAGCGTTCAAAACCTACATCCAGACATCAAGGCTCACAGACTAATCCCATAACAGTAACACATTACTGGGTATGATTTTATTCAGTAAAGGCCTGGACCCACAAACTCACCCCAATACTACAACATTATTATGGGCATTATCTTGGCCGACTTAAGTGTGACTTCTCGTAGGCTTTCCCACTCGACCATGGTTACCCTGGAAGAAATTTTTAAACGTTCAAAATCTAAATTCAGACATCCAGGCTCACAGACTAACCCCATAACAGTAACACATTACTGGGCATGATTTTATTCAGTAAAGGCCTGGACCCACAAACTCACCCCAATACTACAACATTATTATGGGCATGATCTTGGCCGACTTAAGTGTGACTTCTCGTAGGCTTTCCCACTCGACCATGGTTACCCTGGAAGAAATTTTTAAACGTTCAAAATCTAAATCCAGACATCCAGGCTCACAGACTAACCCCATAACAGTAACACATTACTGGGCATGATTTTATTCAGTAAAGGCCCTGTATTACAGTTTTCCTTAAGGCTTGGGCCCACAAACTCACTCCATTACTATAACACTAATAGGGGCATGATCTTGGCCGGGTTAAGTGTGACTTCTCGTAGGCTTTCCTCTCGACCATATTAACCCTGGAAGAAATTTTTATACGTTCAATACCTAAATCCAGACATCCAGGCTCACAGACAAACCCCATATTAGCAACACATTACTGGGCATGATTTTATTCAGTAAAAGCCAGGGTCCACAGATTCAACCCATTACTATTAAACTTTTATGGGCATGATCTTGACAGGGTTAAGAGTGACTTCTCGTAGGCTTTCCCACTCGACCATGGTAACCCTGGAAGAAATTTTTAAGCGTTCAAAACTTAGGTCCAGACATCCAGGCGATATTGTCCGGTTTAAGTGCTACTTCTCGACGCTAATCCACTCGACCATGGTAACCCTGTAACAAATGTTTGAGCTTTCAAAACCTACATCCAGACATCCAGGCGCTTCTTCCAGTCGATATTGGCCGGTTAAAGTGCGACTTCTCAGACGCTTATCCACTCGACCACTCGTAGTCTTTCCCACTCAACAATGGCAACCCTGGAAGAAATATTCAAGCATTCAAAACCTACGTCCAGACATACAGGCTCACAGACTAACCCCATAACAGTAACACATTACTGGGCATGATTTTATTCAGTAAAGGCCCTGTATTACAGTTTTCCTTAAGGCTTGGGCCCACAAACTCACTCCATTACTATAACACTAATAGGGGCATGATCTTGGCCGGGTTAAGTGTGACTTCTCGTAGGCTTTCCCACTCGACCATATTAACCCTGGAAGAAATTTTTAAGCGTTCAAAACCTAAATCCAGACATCCAGGCTCACAGACAAACCCCATAACAGCAACACATTACTGGGCATGATTTTATTCAGTAAAGGCCTGGGCCCACAGATTCAACCGATTACTATTAAACTTTTATGGGCATGATCTTGACAGGGTTAAGAGTGACTTCTCGTAGGCTTTCCCACTCGACCATGGTAACCCTGTAACAAATGTTTGAGCATTCAAAACCTACATCCAGACATCCAGGCGCTTCATCCAGTCGATATTGGCTGGTTTAAGTGCGACTTCTCGGACGCTTATCCACTCGACCATGGTAACCCTGGAACAAATTTTTGAGCATTCAAAACCTACGTCCAGACATCCAGGCTCACAGACTAATCCCATAACAGTAACACATTACTAGGCATGATTTTATTCAGTAAAGGCCTGGACCCACAAAC
Source organism: Puntigrus tetrazona (assembly GCF_018831695.1). Taxonomy (NCBI): domain Eukaryota; kingdom Metazoa; phylum Chordata; class Actinopteri; order Cypriniformes; family Cyprinidae; genus Puntigrus; species Puntigrus tetrazona. The sequence goes on from NW_025048649.1 coordinate 52,563, forward strand.
TCACCCCAATACTACAACATTATTATGGGCATGATCTTCGCCGACTTAAGTGTGACTTCTCGTAGGCTTTCCCACTCGACCATGGTTACCCTGGAAGAAATTTTTAAACGTTCAAAATCTAAATCCAGACATCCAGGCTCACAGACTAACCCAATAACAGTAACACATTACTGGGCATGATTTTATTCAGTAAAGGCACTGTATTACAGTTTTCTTTAAGGCCTGGGCCCACAAACTCACCCCATTACTATAAAACTTTAAAGGGCATGATCTTGACAGGGTTAAGAGTGACTTCTCATAGGCTTTCCCACTCGACCATGGTAACCCTGGAAGAAATTTTTAAGCATTCAAAACCTAAGTCCAGACATCCAGAGGCTTCATCCAGGCGCTTCATCCAGGCGATATTGGCCGGTTTAAGTGCAATTCTTTGGATGCTAATCCACTCGACCATGGTAACCCTGGAACAAATATTTGAGCATTCAAAACCTACGTCCAGACATACAGGCTCACAGACTAACCCCATAACAGTAACATATTACTGGGCATGATTTTATTCAGTAAAGGCCCTGTATTACAGTTTTCTTTAAGGCCTGGGGACACAAACTCACTCCATTACTATAAAACTTTAAAGGGCATGATCTTGACAGGGTTAAGAATGACTTCTCATAGGCTTTCCCACTCGACCATGGTAACCCTGGAAGAAATTTTTAAGCGTTCAACACCTAAGTCCAGACATCCAGAGGCTTCATCCAGGCTATATTGGCCGGTTTAAGTGCAACTCTTTGGATGCTAATCCACTCGACCATGGTAACCCTGGAACGAATATTTGAGCATTCAAAACCTACGTCCAGATATCCAGGCTCTAGACTAACCCCGTAACAGCAAGACATTACTGGGCATGATTTTATTCACTAAAGGCCTCTATTACAGTTTTCTTCAAGGCCTGGGCCTACAAACTCACCCCAGTACTATAACACTTTCAAGGGCATGATCTTTGTCGGGTTTATTTTATTCAGTAAAGGCCTGAGCCCACAGACTCACCCCATTACTATAACACTATTATGGGCATGATCTTGGCCGGTTTATGTGTGACTTCTCGTAGTCTTTCCCACTCAACAATGGCAACCCTGGAAGAAATATTGAAGCGCCCAAAACCTAAATCCAGACATCCAGGCTCATAGACTAAACCCATAACAGTAAGACATTACTGGGCATGATTTTATTCAGTAAAGGCCTGGGCCCACAGACTCACCCCATTACTACAAAACTATTATGGGCATGATCTTGGCCGAGTTAAGTGTGACTTCTCGTAGGCTTTCCCACTTGACCATGGTAACCCTTGAAGAAATTTTTAACATTTCAAAAACTAAGTCCAGATATCATGGCTCAAGACTAACCCCATAACAGCAAGACATTACTGGGCATGATTTTATTCACTAAAGGCCCTGTATTACAGTTTTCTTTAAGTTCTGGTCCCACACATTCCCCCCATTACTATAACAATTTTATGGGCATAATCTTGGCCGAGTTATGTGCGACTTCTCGTAGGCTTTCCCACTCGACCATATTACCCTGGAAGTAATTTTTAAGCGCTCAAAACCTAAATCCAGATATCCAGGCTCACAGACTAACCCCATAACAGGAACACATTACTGGGCATAATTTTATTCACTAAAAGCCCTGTATTACAGTTTTCTTTAAGGCCTGGGCCCACAAACTCACCCCATTACTATGACACTTTCATGGGCATGATCTTGGCCGGGTTAAGTGTGACTTCTCGTAGGTTTTCCCACTCGACCATGATAACCCTGGAAGAAATATTGAAGCGCCCAAAACCTAAATCCAGACATCAAGGCTCATAGACTAAAGCCATAACAGTAACACATTACTGGGCATGATTTTATTCAGTAAAGGCCTGGGCCCACAGACTCACCCCATTACTACAAAACTATTATTGGTATGATCTTGGCCAGGTTAAGTGTCACTTCTCGTACGCTTTCCCACTCGACCATGGTAACCCTGGAAGAAATTTTTAACATTTCAAAAACTAAGTCCAGATATCCAGGCTCAATACTATCCCCATAACAGCAAGACATTACTGGGCATGATTTTATTCAGTAAAGGCCCTGTATTTTGGTTTTCTTTAAGGCATGGGCCAACAAACTCACCCCATTGCTAAAACACATTCATGGGCATGATCTTGGCCGGGTTAAGTGTGACGTCTTGTAGGTTTTCCCACTCGACCATGGTAACCCTGGAAGAAATATTGAAGCATTCAAAACCTAAATCCAGACATCCAGGCTCACAGACTAACTTCATAACAGTAACACATTACTGGACATGATTTTATTCAGTAAAGGCCTGGGCCCACAGACTCATCCCATTACTATAACACTATTATGGGCATGATCTCGGCCGGGTTAAGTGTGACTTCTCGTAGGCTTTCCCACTCCACCATGGTAACCCTTCAAGAAATTTTTTACATTTCAAAAACTAACTCCAGATATCCAGGCTCAAGACTATCCCCATAACAGCAAGACATTACTGGGAATGATTTTATTCAGTAAAGGCCTGGGACCAGAAACTCACCCATTACTATAACACGTTTATGGGCATGATATTGGCAGGGTTAAGCGTGACTTCTCGTAGGCTTTCTTACTCGACAGTGGTAACCCTGGAAGAAACTTTTAAGCATTCAAAGCCTACGTCCAGACATCCAATCACACAGACTAACCCCTTAACAGTAACACATTACTGGGCATGATTTTATTCAGTAAAGGCCTGGGCCAACAGACTCACCCCATTACTATAAAACTTTTATGGGAATGATCTTGGCCGGGTTAAGTGTGACTTCTCGTAGGCTTTCCCACTATACCATGATAACACTGGAAGAAATTTTTAAGCGTTCAAAACCTAAATATAAACATCCAGGCTCACAGACGAACCCCATAACAGTAAACCATTACTGGGCATGATTTTATTCAGTAAAGGCCCTGTATTACGTTTTCTTTAAGGCATGGGCAAACAAACTCACCCCATCACTATAACACTTTTATGGGCATGATCTTGGCAGGGTTAAGCGTGACTTCTCGTAGCCTTTCTTACTCGTCAAAGGTAACCCTGTAAGAAACTTTTAAGCATTCAAAGCCTACGTCCAGACATCCAAGCCCACAGATTAACCCCTTAACAGTAACACATTACTGGGCATGATTTTATTCAGTAAAGGCCTGGGCCCACAGACTCACTCCATTACTATAACACAATTAGGGGCATGATCTTGGCCGGGTTAAGTGTGACTTCTCGTAGGCTTTCCCACTCAACCACGGTATCCCTGGAAGAAGTTTTTAAGCGTTCAAATCCTAAATATAAACATCCAGGCTCACAGACGAACCCCATAACAGTAAACCATTACTGGGCATGATTTTATTCAGTAAAGGCCTGGGCCCACAGACTCACCCCATTACTATAACACTATTATGGGCATGATCTTGGCCGGGTTAAGTGTGACTTCTGGTATGCTTTCCCACTCGACCATGGTAACCCTGGAAGAAATATTGAAGCATTTAAAACTTACATCCAGACATTTAGGCTCACAGACTAACCCCATAACAATTACACATTACTGGACATGATATTAGTCAGTAAAAGCCCTGTATTACAGTTTTCTTTAAGGCCAGGACCCACAAACTCAACCCATTACTGTAACACTTTTATGGCCATGATCTTGGCAGGGTTAAGCGTGACTTGTCGTAGGCTTTCTTACTCGTCAATGGTAACCCTGGAAGAAACTTTTAAGCATTCAAAGCCTATGTCCAGACATCCAAGCACACAGACTAACCCCTTCACAGTAACACATTACTGGGCATGATTTTATTCAGTAAAGGCCTGGGCCAACAGACTCAACCCATTACTATAAAACTTTTATGGGAATGATATTGGCCGGGTTAAGTGTGACTTCTCGTAGGCTTTCCCAATCGACCATGGTAACCCTGGAAGAAATTTTTAACATTTCAAAAACTAAGTCCAGACATCCAGGCTCAAGACTAACCCCATAACAGCAAGACATTACTGGGAAGGATTTTATTCAGTAAAGGCCTGGGACCAGAAACTCACCCATTACTATAACACGTTTATGGGCATGATCTTGGCAGGGTTAAGCGTGACTTCTCGTAGGCTTTCTTACTCGACAGTGGTAACCCTGGAAGAAACTTTTAAGCATTCAAAGCCTATGTCCAGACATCCAAGCACACAGACTAACCCCTTAACAGTAACACATTACTGGGCATGATTTTATTCAGTAAAGGCCTGGGCCAACAGACTTACCCCATTACTATAAAACTTTTATGGGAATGATCTTGGCCGGGTTAAGTGTGGCTTCTCGTAGGCTTTCCTACTCGACCATGGTACCCCTGGAAGAAATTTTTAACACTTCAAAAACTAAGTCCAGATATCCAGGCTCAAGACTAACCCCATAACAGCAAGACATTACTGGGAATGATTTTATTCAGTAAAGGCCTGAGACCAGAAACTCACCCATTACTATAACACGTTTATGGGCATGATCTTGGCAGGGTTAAGTGTGACTTCTCGTAGCCTTTCCCACTCAACCATGGTATCCCTGGAAGAAGTTCTTAAGCGTTCAAAACCTACGTCCAGACATCCAGGCGATATTGGCCGGTTTAAGTGCGACTTCTTGGAAGCTAATCCACTCGACCATGGTAACCCTGGAACAAATGTTTGAGCGTTCAAAACCTACGTCCAGACATCCAGGCTCACAGACTAACCCCATAACAGTAACACATTACTGGGTATGATTTTATTCACTAAAGGCCTGAGCACACAGACTCACCCCATTACTATAACACTATTATGGGCATGATCTTGGCCGGGTTAAGTGTGACTTCTGGTATGCTTTCCCACTCGACCATGGTAACCCTGGAAGAAATATTGAAGCATTCAAAACTTACGTCCAGGTTCACAGACTAACCCCATAACAGCAAGACATTACTGGGAATGATTTTATTCAGTAAAGGCCTGGGACCAGAAACTCACCCATTACTATAACACGTTTATGGGCATGATCTTGGCCGGGTTAAGTGTGACTTCTGGTATGCTTTCCCACTCGACCATGGTAACCCTGGAAGAAATATTGAAGCATTCAAAGCTTACATCCAGACATCCAGGTTCACAGACTATCCCCATAACAATTTCATATTACTGCGCATGATTTTACTCAGTAAAAGCCCTGTATTACAGTTTTCTTTAAGGCCTGGACCCACAAACTAAACCCATTACTATAACACTTTTATGGGCATGATCTTGGCAGGGTTAAGCGTGACTTGTCGTAGGCTTTCTTACTCGTCAATGGTAACCCTGGTAGAAACTTTTAAGCATTCAAAGCCTATGTCCAGACATCCAAGCCCACAGACTAACCCCTTAACAGTAACACATTACTGGGCATGATTTTATTCAGTAAAGGCCCTGTATTACGGTTTTCTTTAAGCCATGGGCCAACAAACTCACCCCATTACTATAACACATTCATGGGCATGATCTTGGCCGGGTTGAGTGTGACGTCTTGTAGGTTTTCCCACTCGACCATGGTAACCCTGGAAGAAATATTGAAGCATTCAAAACCTAAATCCAGACATCCAGGCTCACAGACTAACTCCATAACAGCAAGACATTACTGGACATAATTTTATTCAGTAAAGGCCAAGCCCACAGACTCATCCCATTACTATAACACTATTATGGGCATAATCTCGGCCGGGTTAAGTGTGACTTCTCATAGGCTTTCCCACTCGACCATGGTAACCCTTAAAGAAATTTTTTACATTTCAAAAACTAAGTCCAGATGTCCAGGCTCAAGATTAACCCCATAACAGCAAGACATTACTGGGAATGATTTTATTCAGTAAAGGCCTGGGACCAGAAACTCACCCATTACTATTACACGTTTATTGGCATGATCTTGGCAGGGTTAAGCTTGACTTCTCGTGAGGCTTTCTTACTCGACAGTGGTAACCCTGGAAGAAACTTTTAAGCATTCAAAGCCTACGTCCAGACATCCAAGCACACAGACTAACCCCTTTAACAGTAACACATTACTAGGCATGATTTTATTCAGTAAAGGCCTGGGCCAACAGACTCCCCCCATTCTTATAAAACTTTTATGGGAATGATCTTCGCCGGGTTTAGTGTGACTTCTCGTAGGCTTTCCCACTATACCATGGTAACACTGGATGAAATTTTTAAGCGTTCAAAACCTAAATATAGACATCCAGGCTCACAGACAAACCCCATAACAGTAAACCATTACTGGGCATGATTTTATTCAGTAAAGGCCTGGGCCCACAGACTCACCCCATTACTATAACACTATTATGGGCATGATCTTAGCCGGGTTAAGTGTAACTTCTGGTATGCTTTCCCACTCGACCATGGTAACCCTGGAAGAAATATTGAAGCATTCAAATCTTACATCCAGACATCCAGGTTCACAGACTAACCCCATAACAATTACACATTACTGGGCATTATTTTACTCAGTAAAAGCCCTGTATTACAGTTTTCTTTAAGGCCTGGACCCACAAACTCAACCCATTACTATAACACGTTTATGGGCATGATCTTGGCAGGGTTAAGCGTGACTTCTCGTAGGCTTTCTTACTCGACAGTGGTAACCCTGGAAGAAACTTTTAAGCATTCAAAGCCTACGTTCAGACATCCAAGCACAAAGACTAACCCCTTAACAGTAACACATTACTGGGCATGATTTTATTCAGTAAAGGCCTGGGCCAACAATACCCCTTAACAGTAAGACATTACTGGGCATGATTTTATTCAGTAAAGGCCTGGGCCAACAGACTCACCCCATTACTATAAAACTTTTATGGGAATGATCTTGGCCGGGTTAAGTGTGACTTCCCGTAGGCTTTCTCACTCGACCATGGTAACCCTTGAAGAAATTTTTTACATTTCAAAAACTAAGTCCAGATGTCCAGGCTCAAGACTAACCCCATAACAGCAAGACATTACTGGGAATGATTTTATTCAGTGAAGGCCTGGGCCCACAGACTCATCCCATTACTATAACACCATTATGGGCATGATCTCGGCCGGGTTAAGTGTGACTTCTCATAGGCTTTCCCACTCGACCATGGTAACCCTTGAAGAAATTTTTTACATTTCAAAAACTAAGTCCAGATAACCAGGCTCAAGACTAACCCCATAACAGCAAGACATTACTGGGAATGATTTTATTCAGTAAAGGCCTGGGACCAGAAACTCACCCATTACTATAACACGTTTATGGGCATGATCTTGGCAGGGTTAAGCGTGACTTCTCGTAGGCTTTCTTACTCGACAGTGGTAACCCTGGAAGAAACTTTTAAGCATTCAAAGCCTAAGTCCAGACATCCAAGCACACAGACTAACTCCTTAACAGTAACACATTACTGGGCATGATTTTATTCAGTAAAGGCCTGGGCCAACAGACTCACCCCATTACCATAAAACTTTTATGGGAATGATCTTGGCCGGGTTAAGTGTGACTTCTCGTAGGCTTTCCCACTATACCATGGTAACACTGGAAGAAATTTTTAAGCGTTCAAAACCTAAATATAGACATCCAGGCTCACAGATGAACCCCATAACAGTAAACCATTACTGGGCATGATTTTATTCAGTAAAGGCCTGGGCCCACAGACTCAACCCATTACTATAACACTATTATGGGCATGATCTCGGCCGGGTTAAGTGTGACTTCTGGTATGCTTTCCCACTCGACCATGGTAACCCTGGAAGAAATATTGAAGCATTCAAAACTTACATCCAGACATCCAGGTTCACAGACTAACCCCATACCAATTACACATTACTGGGCATTATTTTACTCAGTAAAAGCCCTGTATTACAGTTTTCTTTAAGGCCTGGACCCACAAACTCAACCCATTACTATAACACTTTTATGGGCATGATCTTGGCAGGGTTGAGTGTGACGTCTTGTAGGTTTTCCCACTCGACCATGGTAACCCTGGAAGAAATATTGAAGCATTCAAAACTTACATCCAGACATCCAGGTTCACAGACTAACCCCTTAACAGTAACAAATTGCTGGGCATGATTTTATTCAGTAAAGGCCTGGGCCAACAGACTCAACCCATTACTATAAAACTTTTATGGGAATGATTTTGGCCGGGTTAAGTGTGACTTCTCATAGGCTTTCCCACTCGACCATGGTAACCCTTAAAGAAATTTTTTACATTTCAAAAACTAAGTCCAGATGTCCAGGCTCAAGAATAACCCCATAACAGCAAGACATTACTGGGAATGATTTTATTCAGCAAAGGCCTGGGACCAGAAACTCACCCATTACTATAACACGTTTATGGGCATGATCTTGGCAGGGTTAAGCGTGACTTCTCGTAGGCTTTCTTACTCGACAGTGGTAACCCTGGAAGAAACTTTTAAGCATTCAAAGCCTACGTCCAGACATCCCAGCACACAGACTAACCCCTTAACAGTAACACATTACTGGACATGATTTTATTCAGTAAAGGCCTGGGCCAACAGACTCCCCCCATTATTATAAAACTTTTATGGGAATGATCTTGGCCGGGTTAAGTGTGACTTCTCGTAGGCTTTCCCACTATACCATGGTATCCCTGGAAGAATTTTTAAGCGTTCAAATCCTAAATATAGACATCCAAGCACACAGACTAACCCCTTAACAGTAACACATTACTGGGCATGATTTTATTCAGTAAAGGCCTGGGCCAATAGACTCACCCCATTACTATAAAACTTTTATGGGAATGATCTTGGCCGGTTAAGTGTGACTTCTCGTAGGCTTTCCCACTCAACCATGGTATCCCTGGAACAAATGTTTGAGCGCTCAAAACCTACGTCCAGACATCCAGGCTCACAGACTAACCCCATAACAGTAACACATTACTGGGTATGATTTTATTCACTAAAGGCCCTGTATTACAGTTTTCTTTAAGGCCTGGGCCCACACACTCACCCCATTACTATGACACTTTCATGGGCATGATCTTGGCTGGGTTAAGTGTGACTCGCGTGGAGGTTTTCCCACTCGACCATGGTAACCCTGGAAGAAATATTGAAGCATTCAAAACCTAAGTCCAGACATCTAGGCGCTTCATCTAGTCGATATTGGCGGTTTAAGCGCGACTTCTCAGACACTAATCCACTCGACCATGGTAACCCTGGAACAAATATTTAAGCGTTCAAAACCTACGTCCAGACATCCAGGCTCACAGACGAACCCCATAACAGTAAACCATTACTGGGCATGATTTTATTCAGTAAAGGTCTGGGCCCACAGACTCACCCCATTACTATAACACTATTATGGGCATGATCTTGGCCGGGTTAAGTGTGACTTCTGGTATGCTTTCCCACTCGACCATGGTAACCCTGGAAGAAATATTGAAGCATTCAAAACTTACATCCAGGTTCACAGACTAACCCCATAACAATTACACATTACTGGGCATGATTTTACTCAGTAAAAGCCCTGTATTACAATTTTCTTTACGGCCTGGACCCACAAACTCAACCCATTACTATAACACTTTTATGGGCATGATCTTGGCAGGGTTAAGCGTGACTTGTCGAAAGGCTTTCTTACTCGTCAATGGTAACCCTGGAAGAAACTTTTAAGCATTCAAAGCCTATGACCAGACATCCAAGCCCACAGACTAACCCCTTAACAGTAACAAATTACTGGGCATGATTTTATTCAGTAAAGGCCTGGGCCAACAGACTCAACCCATTACTATAAAACTTTTATGGGAATGATCTTGGCCAGGTTAAGTTTGACTTCTCGTAGGCTTTCCCACTCGACCATGGTAACCCTGGAAGAAATTTTTAACATTTTAAAAACTAAGTCCAGATATCCAGGCTCAAGACTATCCCCATAACAGCAAGACATTACTGGGCATGATTTTATTTAGTAAAGGCCCTGTATTATGGTTTTCTTTAAGGCATGGGCCAACAAACTCACCCCATTACTATAACACATTCATGGGCATGATCTTGGCCGGGTTGAGTGTGACGTCTTGTAGGTTTTCCCACTCAACCATGGTAACCCTGGAAGAAATATTGAAGCATTCAAAACCTAAATCCAGACATCCAGGCTCACAGACTAACTCCATAACAGTAACACATTATTGGACATGATTTTATTCAGTAAAGGCCTGGGCCCACAGACTCATCCCATTACTATAACACTATTATGGGCATGATCTCGGCCGGGTTAAGTGTGACTTCTCGTAGGCTTTCCCACTCGACCATGGTAACCCTTAAAGAAATTTTTTACATTTCAAAAACTAAGTCCAGATGTCCAGGCTCAAGACTAACCCCATAACAGCAAGACATTACTGGGAATGATTTTATTCAGTAAAGGCCTGGGACCAGAAACTCACCCATTACTATAACACGTTTATGGGCATGATCTTGGCAGGGTTAAGCGTGACTTCTCGTAGGCTTTCTTACTTGACAGTGGTAACCATGGAAGAAACTTTTAAGCATTCAAAGCCTACGTCCAGACATCCAAGCACACAGACTAACCCCTTAACAGTAACACATTTCTGGGCATGATTTTATTCAGTAAAGGCCTGGGCCAACAGACTCCCCCCATTATTATAAAACTTTTATGGGAATGATCTTGGCCGGGTTAAGTGTGACTTCTCGTAGGCTTTCCCACTATACTATGGTAACACTGGAAGAAATTTTTAAGCGTTTAAAACCTAAATATAGACATCCAGGCTTACAGACAAACCCCATAACAGTAAACCATTACTGGGCATGATTTTATTCAATAGAGGCCTGGGCCCACAGACTCAACCCATTACTATAACACTATTATGGGCATGGTCTTGGCCGGGTTAAGTGTGACTTCTGGTATGCTTTCCCACTCGACCATGGTAACCCTGGAAGAAATATTGAAGCATTCAAATCTTACATCCGGACATCCAGGTTCACAGACTAACCCCATAACAATTACACATTACTGGGCATTATTTTACTCAGTAAAAGCCCTGTATTACAGTTTTCTTTAAGGCCTGGACCCACAAACTCAACCCATTACTATAACACGTTTATGGGAATGATCTTGGCCGGGTTAAGTGTGACTTCTCGTAGGCTTTCCCACTATACCATGGTATCCCTGGAAGAAGTTTTTAAGCGTTCAAATCCTAAATATAGACATCCAAGCACACAGACTAACCCCTTAACAGTAACACATTACTGGGCATGATTTTATTCAGTAAAGGCCTGGGCCAATAGACTCACCCCATTACTATAAAACTTTTATGGGAATGATCTTGGCCGGGTTAAGTGTGACTTCTCGTAGGCTTTCCCACTCAACCATGGTATCCCTGGAACAAATGTTTTTGCGTTCAAAACCTACGTCCAGACATCCAGGCTCACAGACTAACCCCATAATAGTAACACATTACTGGGTATGATTTTATTCACTAAAGGCCCTGTATTACAGTTTTCTTTAAGGCCTGGGCCCACAAACTCACCCCATTACTATGACACTTTCATGGGCATGATCTTGGCCGGGTTAAGTGTGACTTCTCGTAGGTTTTCCCACTCGACCATGGTAACCCTGGAAGAAATATTGAAGCATTCAAAACCTAAGTCCAGACATCTAGGCGCTTCATCTAGTCGGTATTGGCCGGTTTAAGCGCGACTTCTCGGACGCTAATCCACTCGACCATAGTAACCCTGGAACAAATATTTAAACGTTCAAAACCTACGTCCAGACATCCAGGCTCACAGACGAACCCCATAACAGTAAACCATTACTGGGCATAATTTTATTCAGTAAAGGTCTGGGCCCACAGACTCACCCCATTACTATAACACTATAATGGGCATGATCTTGGCCGGGTTAAGTGTGACTTCTGGTATGCTTTCCCAATCGACCATGGTAACCCTGGAAGAAATATTGAAGCATTCAAAACTTACATCCAGACATCCAGGTTCACAGACTAACCCCATAACAATTACACATTACTGGGCATGATTTTACTCAGTAAAAGCCCTGTATTACAGTTTTCTTTAAGGCCTGGACCCACAAACTCAACCCATTACTATAAAACTTTTATGGGCATGATCTTGGCAGGGTTAAGCGTGACTTGTCGTAGGTTTTCTTACTCGTCAATGGTAATCCTGGAAGAAACTTTTAAGCATTCAAAGCCTATGTCCAGACATCCAAGCCCACAGACTAACCCCTTAACAGTAACAAATTACTGGGCATGATTTTATTCAGTAAAGGCCTGGGCCAACAGACTCACCCCATTACTATAAAACTTATGTGGGAATGATCTTGGCCGGGTTAAGTGTGACTTCTCGTAGGCTATCCCACTCGACCATGGTAACCCTTGAAGAAATTTTTAAGCGTTCAAAACCTAAATCCAGACATCCAGGCTCACAAACTAACCCAATAACAGTACCACATTACTGGGCATGATTTTATTCACTAAAGACCCTGTATTACAGCTTTCTTTAAAGCCTGGACCCACAGACTCACCCCATTACTATAACACTTTCATGGGCATGATTTTGGCCGGGTTAAGTGTGACTTCTCGTAGGTTTTCCCACTCGACCATGGTAACCCTGGAACAAGTATTTGAGCGTTCAAAACCTATGTCCAGACATCCAGGATCACAGACTAATCCCATAACAGTAACACATTACTGGGCATGATTTTATTTAGTAAAGGCATGGGCCCACAAACTCACCCCATTATTACAACACTAATATGGGCATGATCTTGGTCGACTTAAGTGCGACTTCTCGTAGGCTTTCCCACTCGACCATGGTAACCCTGGAACAAATATTTGAGCGTTCAAAACCTACGTCCAGACATCCAGGCTCACAGATTAACCCCATAACAGCTACACATTACTGCGTATGACTTTATTCAGTAAAGGCCTGGGACCAGAAACTCAACCCATTACTATAACACTTTTATGGGCATGATCTTGGTCGACTTAAGTGCGACTTCTCGTAGGCTTTCCCACTCGACCATGGTAACCCTGGAACAAATATTTGAGCGTTCAAAACCTATGTCCAGACATCCAGGCTCACAGATTAACCCCATAACATTTACACATTACTGGGCATGATTTTACTCAGTAAAGGCCCTGTATTACAGTTTTCTTTAAGGCCTGGGCCCATAAACTCAATAGATTACTATAACATTTTTATGGGCATGATCTTGGCAGGGTTAAGCGTGACTTGTCGTAGGCTTTCTTACTCAACAATGGTAACCCTGGAAGAAACTTTTAAGCATTCAAAGCCTACGTCCAGACATCCAAGCACACAGCCTAACCCCTTAACAGTAACACGTTACTGGGCATGATTTTATTCAGTAAAGGCCTGAGCCCACAGACTCACCCCATTACTATTAAACTATTATGGGCATGATCTTGGCCGGGTGAAGTGTGACTTCTCGTAGGTTTTCGCACTTGACCATGGTAACCCTGGAAGAAATATTGAAGCATTCAAAACCTAAGTCCAGACATCCAGGTTCACAGACTAACCCCATAACAGTTACACATTACAGGGTATGAGTTTATTCAGTAAAGGACTGGGCCCACAGACTCACCCCATTACTGTAACAAGCATGATATTGGCCGGGTTAAGTGTGACTTCTCGTAGGCTTTCCCACTCGACCATGGTAACCCTGGAAGAATTTTTTTAGCGTTCAAAACCTAAATCCAGACATCTAAGCTCACAGACTAACCCAACAACAGTAACACATTACTGGGCATGATTTTATTCGGTAAAGGCCTGGGCCCACAGACTCACCCCATTACTATAACAGGCATGATCTTGGACGGGTTAAGTGTGACTTCTCGTAGGCTTTCCCACTCGACCATGGTATCCCTGGAAGAAGTTTTTAAGCGTTCAAAACCTACGTCGAGACATCCAGGCTAACAGACTTACCCCATAACAGTTACACATTACTGGGCATGATTTTATTCAGTAAAGGCCTGAACCCACAGACTCACCCCATTACTATAACACTATTATGGGCATGATCTTGGCCGGGTTAAGTGTGACTTCTCGTAGGCTTTCCCACTCGACCATGGTAACCCTGGAAGAAACTTTTAAGCATTCAAAGCCTACGTCCAGACATCCAAGCACACAGACTAACCCCTTAACAGTAAAACATTACTGGGCATAATTTTATTCAGTAAAGGCCTGGGCCCACAAACTCACCCCATTATTACAACACTACTATGGGCATGATCTTTGCCGGGTTAAGTGTGACTTCTGGTATGCTTTCCCACTCGACCATGGTAACCCTGGAACAAATAGTTGAGCGTTCAAAACCTACGTCCAGACATCCAGGCTCACAGAATAACCCCATAACAGCTACACATTACTGCATATGACTTTAATCAGTAAAGGCATGGGACCAGAAACTCAACCCATTACTATAACACTTTTTTGGGGATGATCTTGGCAGGGTTAAGTGTGACTTCTCGTAGGCTTTCTTACTCAACCATGGTAACCCTGGAAGAAATTTTTTAAGCGTTCAAAACCTAAGTCCAGACATCCAAGCGCACAGACTAACCCCTTAACAATAACACATTACTGGGCATGATTTTATTCAGTAAGGGCCCTGTATTACAGTTTTCTTTAAGGCCTGGGCACACAGACTCACCCCATTACTATAACACTTTTATGGGCATGATCTTGGCCGGGTTAAGTGCGACTTCTCAGACGCTTTCCCATTCGACCATGGTAAACCTGGAGGAATTTTTTAAGTCCACACATCCAAGCGCTTCATCCAGGTAATATTGGCCGTGTTAAGTGAGTCTTCTCGTACACTTTCCCACTCGACCATGGTAAGCCTGTAGGAAATTTTTAAGCGTTTAAAACCTAAATCCAGACATCCAGCCGATATTGGCCGAGTTAGGTGCGACTTCTTGGATGACTTTTTCACTCGATCCCCACCACCCTGGATGAAATTTTTAAGCATTCAAAACCTAACCCCAGACATCCAGGCGCTTCATCCAGCCGATCTTGGCCGGGTTAAGTTCGACTTTTTGGGTGCTTTTCCACTCGACCATGGAAGCTATGGAGGAAATTTTTAATCGTTCAAAATCTAAGTACAGACATCCAGGCGCTTCATTCAGCCGATCTTGGCTGTGATAGGTGCTCATTCTTGGACGTTTTCCCACTCTAACACCGCCACCCTGAAGAAAATTTTTAAACGTTTCAAACCTAAGTCCAGACTTCAGTCGTTAACTTCAGGCCAGGTGTGTGTGCCCGATGAAACCACCTATATCCCAGCAAGCTAACAGTTGTTTGTTGACTCACTAGTATGTTTATCAGTATCAGTGTGTGTGAGGCCCGAGAGCTACAGATCTCCATCCTGTAGATGGAGGAGAACACAACCTTCTCATGTTAAACCCAACTAAAACCGTTTCCTGTTCTGTTCTCATTGTACAGTATGTGCCGTGTTTCAGTGTCTGAGTCTCTTAACTTGTGATGTGTCTGCTTCTCTTTGTAGGACACGTGAGTGTTCATGTCTTCAAAAGCTTCTTGGTTAGCCACATGCCCTCGTGATTTCGCTGATGAAGCTATTTCCAGACAATGGTCACCTGTCCAGAGAAGAGAGGCGTTTCATCTCTGTCCAGAACCGTGCACACATGATCACTGAAGAGGAAGTGGAAAGTCAACCAATCAAAATGAGCTTCACTGTAAATAAATGAACATAATGGTGTACTACTAAAGCTGATTTAGATGAATCATTGATAGTTCATGTTGTTTTAGCATCTCAGAAATATCCACCTTGATTTTTTTCTCATTTATTTTTTAAACATAGGAATAACTTTCATACGTTAGCTTCATATTTTACATGTTAGCTCAGTTTGAATAAAATCATGCTTGATTTAAATCATCCGTCATTCTTGGCCCCATTTCACTCTATAATATGAAGGTCAAATGATTACGAATGATTTAAGAACAAATGAATATAAAAAAACTGAAAGACAACACAAGTATATGTTTGATCTCTTGAAGAAGCATGCACACACACACACACACACACACACATATATACACTCTCACTCTCACACACACACACAGGTTGCTACAACATACATTTTTATTTTATGTATGTTTGTATAAATGGTAAATAAACTTTAATAAGAATAATATTAGTAGAATTTTTTTCCAGGGTTAAAAAACACATGGTTGACTCTTTATACAGGGTCACATGATTGATTCAGTACATCCTCAAAACGACATTCAATCAAAATGGGTGACCCTGATGAACTTAAAGCCTGATTATTAATATACAGTTGTGGCCAAAAGTTTTGAGAATGACACAAATATTAGTTTTCACAAAGTTTGCTGCTAAACTGCTTTTAGATCTTTGTTTCAGTTGTTTCTGTGATGTACTGAAGTGTAATTACAAGCACTTCATACGTTTCAAAGGCTTTTATCGACAATTACATGGCATTTATGCAAAGAGTCATTATTTGCTGTGTTGGCCCTTCTTTTCAGGACCTCTGCAATTCGACTGAGCATGCTCTCAATCAACTTCTGGGCCAAATCCTGACTGATAGCAACCCATTCTTTCATAATCACTTCTTGAGTTTGTCATAAGTAGTGGGTTTTTGTTTGTCCACCCGCCTCTTGAGGATTGACCACAAGTTCTCAATGGGATTAAGATCTGGGAGTTTCAGGCCATGGAGCCAAAATTTCAACGCTTTGGTCCCCGAGCCACTTAGTTATCACTTTTGCCTTATTGGCACGGTGCTCCATCGTGCTGAAAAATGCATTGTTCTTCACCAAACTGTTGTTGGATTGTTGGAAGAAGTTGCTGTTGGAGGGTGTTTTGGTACCGTTCTTTATTCATGGCTGTATTTTTGGGCAAAATTGTGAGTGAGCTCACTCCCTTGGATGAGAAGCAACCTCTCACATGAATGGTCTCAGGATGCTTTACTGTTGGCATGACACAGGACTGATGGTAGCGCTCACCTTTTCTTTCTCCGACAAGCCTTTTTACAGATGCCCCAAACAATCGGAAAGGGGCTTCATCGGAGAATATGACTTTGCCCCAGTCCTCAGCAGTCCATTCACCATACTTTTTGCAAAAGATCAGTCTTCCCTGATGTTTTTTTGGAGAGAAGTGAATTCTTTGCTGTCCTTCTTGACACCAGGCCATCTTCCAAAAGTCTTGGCCTCACTGTGCGTGTAGATGCGCTCACACCTGCCTGCTGCCATTCCTGAGAAAGCTCTGCACTGGTGGCACTCCGATCCTGCAGCTGAATTCTCTTTAGGAGACGATCCTGGCGCTTGCTGGACTTTCTTGGACGCCTGAAGCCTTCTTAATAAGAATTGAACCTCTTTCCTTGAAGTTCTTGATGAGTCTATAAATTGTTGATTTAGGTGCAATCTTAGTAGCCACAATATCCTTGCCTGTGAAGCCATTTTTATGCAAGCATCACCTCCTTTTAACATGTCAAGTCCGTCATTCTAACCAAATCAGCCTGACATAATGATCTCCAGCCTTGTGCTCGCCAACATTCTCACCTGAGTTAACAAGACGCTTTACTGAAATGATCTCAGCAGGTCGTTTAATGACAGCAATGAAATGCAGTGGAAAGTTTTTTTTTCAGGTTTAAGTTCATTTTCATGGCAAAGAAGGACTATGCAATCCATCTGATCACTCTTCATAACATTCTGGAGTATATGCAAATTGCTATTACAAAAACTTAAGCAGCAACTTTTCCAATTTCCAATATTTATGTCATTCTCAAAACCTTTGGCCACAACTGTACATATACTGTTGATACACATTTTTTCATAAACTCCAATTTTCTATTAATACACAATTGCAAACCTTTCCAAAACAATCTTGAGTAAATGAGAAAAGAAAGATGCTAAATAGTTTTCTTTTGTTTACCAAAGTTGACAGCTATACGAAATGTTAAGCTTAAATATTCCCAAATGTAATAAATTCTATAAAGTAGTTTGTAAGACACTTCCTTCATTTTGATATTTATTTGGCAGTATTCATTCTTTAACACAAGAGATATAACCAAATAAAGAAGAGCAAAGGACACAGAACAAAGAGCATTTGTTCAAATCGTATTAATTAATATATTGTTGTCTTAAAACAAATACAGTGTGACTTCTTGGAGGCTTTTCCACTCAACCATGGTAACCCTGGAGGAAATTATTAACCGCTTAAAACTTAAGTCCAGACATCCAGGCGCTTCATCTAGCCGGTCTTGGCTGCGATAAGTGGTACTTCTTGGTGTCTTTCCCACTCGACCATGGTAACCCTGGAGGAAACTTTTAAGCGTGTAAGCATCCATGTGCGACTTCTCGGACGACTTTTTCACTCGACCCCCACCATCCTGGTAACATTTTTAAGCATTCAAAACCTAACACCAGAGATCCAGGTGCTTCATCGAGGCAATCTTGTCCGAGTTAAGTTCAACTTCTTAGACGGTTTTTCACTTGACCATGGTAACCCTGGAAGAAATTTGTAAGCGTTTAAAACCTAAGTCCAAACATCCAGGAGCTTCGTCCAGCCAATATTGGCCACGTTAGGAGCAAATTCTGTGACAACCTTTTGACTCGACCCCCGCCACGCTCGATTAAATTTTTAAGCATTCAAAGCTTAAGCCCAGACATCCAGGCGCTTCATCCACGCGATATTGGCCGGGAAAAGTGCGAGATTTCATACACTTTTCCACTCGACCACAGTAACAATGGAAGAAAGGAAATTTGTAATCGTTCAAAACCTACACCCAGGCTCACAGACTAACCCCATATCTGTAACACATCACTGGGCATGATTTTATTTAGTAATGGCCCAGGAGTACAGTTTTTTTTAAGGCTTGGGCCCACAAACTCCCCCTGTTACGACCTTAGATGGAATTTTTGTCTAGGAATTTAAAAGGAGTAACATTGAGATGACCAAAAGAAGAAGCTTCAGGTAGAAGTGGCAAGAGAAGCGCAAGACATCATATTTAGCACCGCAAAAAGATTTATTGCTCCCAAAACCATGCTTATTTACAACATCTAAGGACACACGGTAACAAACAACATGAAATTATATACATAATCAAGACAAGCGGGAGAGGAACTGAAAGTAGCGCTAAAACAAATCAAAGAAATAAATATAACAAAAGATCCCCACTGTCTCCGCCCAATCCTCTAAATAAGAAAACAAACAAACAATGGAAAAAATCTTCAAAGCGCAAATGCGCCTAAACTTACTCTAACTACAAAACACAAAAATACACATTTAGCGACTTCACTATCTAGTGAATCTAATACAGAGAATTAAATCCTACGTGCAAGATGTATGTCACGTGACTTACTAAGCTGTTCCACGCCTCCCGTGTCAAACCACACTCTAGTCTCGTAAGCAATAACAGTAATAACAACTAAACCAGTCACACGCCAAGTCACAAACAAACTCAGCCATCTTCCAGTTGCCGCTTCCACTTTTAAAGGTCTCCAGGCAGATCGCAATTGGCAGAGATCACACGACGTCACAAGTGACCAACGATGATTGACAGCCACACCAGCCAACAGATTTCCGAGAGTAGGCGGTACTCTAGAAAACACTAAAAGTGACAGAACAGAGAGAGAGAAAAAGAACATACACACGAACCAGTGTATGGTTCAGAACACTCCCCCACTTAAGAATAAACTCTTTTGGTAAAACAAAAGTTTACACTCTTGAAAGAGCATCCGCCAAGATGTTATCAGCGCCCCTTTTGTGTCTTATATCCAAACTATAACTCTGCAGAAAAAGTGACCACCGAGTCAACCTCTGATTATGATTGTACAGCTTTGAAAGAAATATCAAAGGACTGTGATCCGCAAAAAGGTTGCACACTAGATCCAAGATAAACCTCAAAATGTTGTAATGCAAAAATTAAAGCAAGCGTCTCTTTTTCAATGACTGAATAGTTTAACTGATTCTTGTTAAACTTCCTAGAGAAATAACTTACTGGATGAGGTATACCCTGCTTATCATCCTGTAATAAAACAGCACCAGCCCCAACATTACTTGCATCCACCTCAATCAATCAATCAATCAATCATTTTTATTTATATAGCGCTTTTAACAACACAGGTTGCATCAAAGCACTGTACAGTATAATGACAGGGATGTATAGTGACGAGAGTGACCAATTTCTTATTAAATGCAGAGACGGTCTCTGTAGTCAATTCAACGATAGTCACTAAAAGTTAAGTGTCCCCAACCAAGCAAGCCAGAGGCGACAGCGGCAAGGAAACAAAACCCCATGCATACAGAATGGAGAAAAAAAACCTTGGGAGAAACCAGACTCAGTTGGGGTCAGTTCTCCTCTGACCGGACGCCCAGCACTTAACCTCCAGTTCAATTTTAAACGCAGCTGTGTCAGATAGTGTAAATGACTTAGTGTGTGCGTGTGTGTGTGTGTGTGTGTGCATCAGGATCTGGTGATCTATCGACGGGCGCATCTAGGTTTTCTGGTCTCTGATGAACATAATCTCTGGGTGCTGATCCACCATCTAGTCTGGATACAAACTGTGAAAACAGATTGAGAAAGAAACAGGACTAATATTAACGTAGATGCCATTCTTTGTACGATGTCACAAGTACATCGTATTTTAGGAGTAGTGTTCCCGGTTCCAGCAAATCTAAGTAATGCAGCCTAAAAATCCTTTAACGGATTTGAATAATAAAAGGTGTGTTGGTGTGTTATGTGTAGGCTAAGTTAAAAAGATGTGTCTTTAAAAAAATAAATATAACAAAAAGATCCCCACTGTCTCCGCCCAATCCTCTAAATAAGAAAACAAACAAACAATGGAAAAGAAATCTTCAGCGCAAATGCGCCCTAAACTTACTCTAACTACAAAACACAAAAATACACATTTAGCGCACTTCACTATCTAGTGAATCTAATACAGAGAATTAAATCCTACGTGCAAGATGTATGTCACGTGACTTACTAAGCTGTTCCACGTCTCCCGTGTCAAACCACACTCTAGTCTCGTAAGCAATAACAGTAATAACAACTAAACCAGTCACACGCCAAGTCACAAACAAACTCAGCCATCTTCCAGTTGCCGCTTCCACTTTTAAAGGTCTCCAGGCAGATCGCAATTGGCAGAGATCACACGACGTCACAAGTGACCAACGATGATTGACAGCCACACCAGCCAACAGATTTCTGAGAGTAGGCGGTACCTAGAAAACACTAAAAGTGACAGAACAGAGAGAGAGAAAAAAAGAACATACACACGAACCAGTGTATGGTTCGTAACACCCCCCATTACTACAACGTTTTTTTTGGCATGACCTTGGCTGGGTCAAGACTTCTCGGAGGCTTTCCCACTCGACCATGGTAACCCTGGAAGAAATTTTTAAGCGTTCAAAACCGAAATCCAGACATCCAGGCTCACAGACTAACCCCATAACAGTAACACATTACTGGGCATGATTTTATTCAGTAAAGGCCTGGGACCACAGACTCACCCCATTACTACAAAACTATTATGGGCATGAGCTTGGCCGGGTTAAGTGTGACGTCTCGTAGGCTTTCCCACTTGACCATGGTAACCCTTGAAGAAATTTTTTACATTTCAAAAACTAAGTCCACATATCCAGGCTCAAGACTAACCCCATAACAGCAAGACATTACTGGGCATGATTTTATTCACTAAAGGCCCTGTATTACAGTTTTCTTTAAGTTCTAGGCCCACACACTCACCCCATTACTATAACAATTTTATGGGCATAATCTTGGCCGAGTTATGTGTGACTTCTTATAGGCTTTCCCACTCGACCATATTAACCCTGGAAGAAATTTTTAAGCGTTCAAAACCTAAATCCAGACATACAGGCTCACAGACTAACCCCATAACAGAAACACATTACTGGGCATGATTTTATTCAGTAAAGGCCTGGGCCCACAGACTCACTCCATTGCTTTAACACTATTAGGGGCATGAACATGACCGGGTTAAGTGTGACTTCTCGGACGCTAATCCACTCGACCATGGTAACCCTGGAAGAGGTTTTTAAGCATTCAAAACCTACGCCCAGACATCCAGGCGATATTGGCCAGTTTAAGTGCGACTTCTCGGACGCTAATCCACTCGACCATGGTAACCCTGGAACAAATATTTGAACGTTCAAAACCTACGTCGAGACATCCTGGCTCACAGACTAACCCCATAACAGTAACACATTACGGAGCATGATTTTATTCAGTAAGGACCCTGTATTACAGTTTTCTTTAAGCCCTGGGCCCACAAACTCACCCCATTACTATGACACTTTAATGGGCATGATCTTGGCCGGGTTAAGTGTGACTTCTCGTAGGTTTTTCCACTCGACCATGGTGACCCAGGAAGAAATTTTTAAGCGTTCAAAACCTAAGTCCAGACATCTAGGCGCTTCATCCAGGCGATATTTGCCGGTTTAAGTACGACTTCTCGGATGCTAATCCACTCGACCATGGTAACCCTGGAACAAATTTTTTAAGCTGCTCAAAACCTAGATCCAGACATCCAGGCTCACAGACTAACCCCGTAACAGTAACACATTACTGGGCATGATTTTATTCAGTAAAGCCCTGGGCCCACAGACTCACCCCATTACTATAACAGGCGTGATCTTGGTCGGGTTAAGTGTGACTTCTCGTAGGGCTTTCCCACTGACCATGGTAACCCCTAGAAGAAGTTTTTGCTGCGCTCAAAACCTACGCCCAGACATTCACGCAATATTGGCCAGTTTAAGTGCGACTTCTCGGACGCTAATCCACTCGACCATGGTAACCCTGGAACAAATATTTGAACGTTCAAAACCTACGTCGAGACATCCAGGCTCACAGACTAACCCCATAACAGTAACACATTACTGGGCCCACAGACTCACTCCATTACTTTAACACTGTTAGGGGCATGATCTTGGCCGGGTTAAGTGTGACTTCTCGTAGGCTTTCCCACTCGACCATGGTAACCCTGGAAGAAGTTTTTAAGCGTTCAAAAACCTACGCCCAGACATCCAGGCGATATTGGCTGGGTTAAGTGTGACTTCTCGTAGGTTTTCCCACTTGACCATGGTAACCCTGGAACAAATATTTGAGCGTTCAAAACCTACGTCCAGACACCCAGGATCACAGACTAATCCCATAACAGTAACACATTACTGGGCATGATTTTATTCAGTAAAGGCCTGGGCCCACAAACTCACCCCATTATTACAACACTGTTATGGTCATGATCTTGGCAGGGTTAAGAGTGACTTCTCGTAGGCTTTCTTACCTGACAACGGTAACCCTGGAAGAAACTTTTAAGCATTCAAAGCCTACGTCCAGACATCCAAGCACACAAACTAAACCCTTAAAAGTAACACATTACTTGGCATGATTTTATTCAGTAAAGTCCCGGGCCAACAGACTCACCCTATTACTATAAAACTTTTATGGGAATGATCTTGGCCGGATTAAGTGTGACTTCTCGTAGGCTTTCCCACTCGACCATGGTAACCCTGGAACAAATATTTAGACGTTCAAAACCTACGTCGAGACATCCAGGCTCACAGACTAAGCCCATAACAGTTACACATTACTGGGCATGATTTTATTCAGTAAAGGCCTGAACCCACAGACTCACCCCATTACTATAACACTATTATGGGCATGATCTTGGCAGGGTTAAGTGTGACTTCTCGTAGGCTTTCCCACTCGACCATGGTAACCCTGGAACAAATATTTAGATGTTCAAAATCTACGTCGAGACATCCAGGCTCACAGACTAACCCCATAACAGTTACACATTACTGGGCATGATTTTATTCAGTAAAGGCCTGGGCCCGCAGACTCACTCCATTACTATAACACTATTAGGGGCATGATCTTGGCCGGGTTAAGTGCGACTTCTCGTAGGCTTTCCCATTCGACCATGGTAACCCTGGAAGAAGTTTTTAAGCGTTTAAAACCTAAGTCCAGACATCCAGGCGATTTTGGCCGGTTTAAGTGCGACTTTTCGGACGCTAATCCACTCGACCATGGTAACCCTGGAACAAATATTTGAACGTTCAAAACCTACGTCCAGACATCCAGGCTCACAGACTAACCCCATAACAGTCACACATTACTGGGCATGATTTTATTCAGTAAAGGCCTGAGCCCACAAACTCACCCCATTATTACAACACTATTATGGGCATGATCTTGGCCGGGTTAAGTGTGACTTCTCGTAGGTTTTCCCACTCGACCATAGTAACCCTGGAAGAAATATTGAAGCATTCAAAACCTAAATCCAGACATCCAGGCTCACAGACTAACCCCATAACAGTTACAGATTACAGGGCATGATTTTATTCAGTAAAGGCCTGGACCCACAGACTCACCCCATTACTATAACACTATTATGGGCATGATCTTGGCCGGGTTAAATGTGACTTCTCGTATGATTTCCCACTCAACCATGGTAACCCTGAAAGAAATATTGAAGCATTCAAAACCTAAATCCAGGTTCACAGACTAACCCCATAACATTTACACATTACTGGGCATGACTTTACTCAGTAAAGGCCCTGTATTACAGTTTTCTTTAAGGCCTGGGCCCACAAACTCAATCCATTACTATAACACTTATATGGGCATGATCTTGGCAGGGTTAAGCGTGACTTGTCGTAGGCTTTCTTACTCAACAATGGTAAGCCTGGAAGAAACTTTTAAGCATTCGAAGCCTACGTCCAGACATCCAAGCACACAGCCTAACCCCTTAACAGTAACACATTACTGGGCATGATTTTATTCAGTAAAGGCCTGAGCCCACAGACTCACCCCATTACTATTACACTATTATGGGCATGATCTTGGCCGGTTAAGTGTGACTTCTCGTGAGTTTTCCCACTGACCATGGTAACCCTGGAAGATATATTGAAGCATTCAAAACCTAAGTCCAGACATCCAGGTTCACAGACTAACCCCATAACAGTTGCACATTACAGGGCATGAGTTTATTCAGTAAAGACTGGGCCCACAGACTCACCCCATTACTGTAACAGGCATGATCTTGGCCGGGTTAAGTGTGACTTCTCATAGGTTTTTCCACTCGACCATGGTGACCCTGGAAGAAATTTTTAGCTGCTCAAAACCTAAGTCCAGACATCTAGGCTCTTCATCCAGGCGATATTTGCTGGTTTAAGTGCGACTTCTCGGACGCTAATCCACTCAATCATGGTAACCCTGGAACAAATTTTTAAGCGTTCAAAACCTAGATCCAGACATCCAGGCTCACAGACTAACCCCCATAACAGTAACACATTACTGGGCATGATTTTATTCAGTAAAGGCCTGGGCCCACAGACTCACTCCATTACTTTAACACTATTATGGGCATGATCTTGGCCGGGTTAAGTGTGACTTCTCGTAGGTTTTCCCACTCGACCATGGTAACCCTGGAAGAAGTTTTTAAGCGTTCAAAACCTACGCCCAGACATCCAGGCGATATTGGCCAGTTTAAGTGAGACTTCTCGGACGCTAATCCACTCGACCATGGTAACCCTGGAACAAATATTTGAACGTTCAAAACCTACGTCGAGACATCATGGCTCACAGACTAACCCCATAACAGTAACACATTACGGGGCATGATTTTATTCAGTAAGGGCCCTGTATTACAGTTTTCTTTAAGGCCTGGGCCCACAAAATCACCCCATTACTATGACACTTTAATGGGCATGATCTTGGCCGGGTTAAGTGTGACTTCTCGTAGGTTTTTCCACTCGACCATGGAGACCCTGGAAGAAACTTTTAAGCGCTCAAAACCTAAGTCCAGACATCTAGGCGCTTCATCCAGGCGATATTTGCCGGTTTAAGTGCGACTTCTCGGATGCTAATCCACTCGACAATGGTAACCCTGGAACAAATTTTTAAGCGTTCAAAACCTAGATCCAGACATCCAGGCTCACAGACTAACCCCATAACAGCAACACATTACTGGGCATGATTTTATTCAGTAAAGGCCTGGGCCCACAAACTCACCCCATTACTATGACACTTTCATGGGCATGATCTTGGCCGGGTTAAGTGTGACTTTTCGTAGGCTTTCCCACTGACCATGGTAACCCTGGAAGAAGTTTTGCCGCTCAAAGCCTACGCCCAGACATCCAGGCGATATTGGCCAGTTTAAGTGCGACTTCTCGGACGCTAATCCACTCGACCATGGTAACCCTGGAACAAATATTTGAACGTTCAAAACCTACGTCGAAACATCCTGGCTCACAGACTAACCCCATAACAGTAACACATTACGGGGCATGATTTTATTCAGTAAGGACCCTATATTACAGTTTTCTTTAAAGCCTGGGCCCACAAACTCACCCCATTACTATGACACTTTAATGGGCATGATCTTGGCCGGGTTAAGTGTGACTTCTCGTAGGTTTTTCCAGTCGACCATGGTGACCCTGGAAGAAATTTTTGCGTTCAAAACCTAAGTCCAGACATCTAGGCGCTTCATCCAGGCGATATTTGCCGGTTTAAGTGCGACTTCTCGGATGCTAATCCACTCGACCATGATAACCCTGGAACAAATTTTTAAGCGTTCAAAACCTAGATCCAGACATCCAGGCTCACAGACTAACCCCATAACAGTAACACATTACTGTGCATGATTTTATTCAGTAAAGCCCTGGGCCCACAGACTCACCCCATTACTATAACAGGCGTGATCTTGGCCGGGTTAAGTGTAACTTCTCGTAGGCTTTCCCACTCGACCATGGTAACCCTAGAAGAAGTTTTTAAGCGTTCAAAACCTACGCCCAGACATCCAGGCGATATTGGCCAGTTTAAGTGCGATTTCTCGGACGCTAATCCACTCGACCATGGTAACCCTGGAACAAATATTTGAACGTTCAAAACCTACGTCCAGATATCCAGGCTCTAGACTAACCCCATAACAGCAAGACATTACTGGGCATGATTTTATTCACTAAAGGCCCTGTATTACAGTTTTCTTCAAGGCCTGGGCCCACAAACTCACCACAGTACTATAACACTTTCAAGGGCATGATCTTTGTCGGGTTTATTTTATTCAGTAAAGGCCTGAGCCCACAGACTCACCGCATTACTATAACACTATTATGGGCATGATCTTGGCCGGTTTAAGTGTGACTTCTCGTAGTCTTTCCCACTCAACAATGGCAACCCTGGAAGAAATATTCAAGCATTCAAAACCTACGTCCAGACATACAGGCTCACAGACTAACCCCATAACAGTAACACATTACTGGGCATGATTTTATTCAGTAAAGGCCCTGTATTACAGTTTTCCTTAAGGCTTGGGCCCACAAACTCACTCCATTACTATAACACTAATAGGGGCATGATCTTGGCCGGGTTATGTGTGACTTCTCGTAGGCTTTCCCACTCTGACCATATTAACCCTGGAAGAAATTTTTAAGCTGCTCAAAACCTAAATCCAGACATCCAGGCTCACAGACAAACCCCATAACAGCAACACATAACTGGGCATGATTTTATTCAGTAAAGGCCTGGGCCCACAGATTCAACCCATTACTATTAAACTTTCATGGGCATGATCTTGACAGGGTTAAGAGTGACTTCAAGGGTTTCCCACTCACCATGGTAACCCTGGAAGAAATTTTTAAGCATTCAAAACCTAAGTCCAGACATCCAGGCGATATTGTCCGGTTTAAGTGTGACTTCTCGACGCTAATCCACTCGACCATGGTAACTCCTGAACAAATGTTTGAGCGTTCAAAACCTACATCCAGACATCCAGGCGCTTCATCCAGTCGATATTGGTCGGTTTAAGTGTGACTTCTCGACGCTTATCCACTCGACCATGGTAACCCTGGAACAAATTTTTGAGCATTCAAAACCTACGCCCAGACATCCAGGCTCACAGACTAATCCCATAACAGTAACACATTACTGGGCATGATTTTATTCAGTAAAGGCCTGGACCCACAAACTCACCCCAATACTACAACATTATTAAGGGCATGATCTTGGCCGACTTAAGTGTGACTTCTCGTCGTAGGCTTTCCCCACTCGACCATGGTTACCCTGGAAGAAATTTTTAAACGTTCAAAATCCAAATCCAGACATCCAGGCTCACAGACTAACCCCATAACAGTAACACATTACTGGGCATGATTTTATTCAGTAAAGGCCCTGTATTACAGTTTTCTTTAAGGCCTGGGCCCACAAACTCACCCCATTACTATAAAACTTTAAAGGGCATGATCTTGACAGGGTTAAGAGTGACTTCTCATAGGCTTTCCCACTCGACCATGGTAACCCTGTAACAAATGTTTGAGCGTTCATAACCTACATCCAGACATCCAGGCGCTTCATCCAGTCGATATTGGTCGGTTTAAGTGTGACTTCTCGGACGCTTATCCACTCGACCATGGTAACCCTGGAACAAATTTTTGAGCATTCAAAACCTACGTCCAGACATCCAGGCTCACAGACTAATCCTATAACAGTAACACATTACTGGGCATGATTTTATTCAGTAAAGGCCTGGACCCACAAACTGACCCCAATACTACAACATTATTACGGGCATGATCTTGGCCGACTTAAGTGTGACTTCTCGTAGGCTTTCCCACTCGACCATGGTTACCCTGGAAGAAATTTTTAAACGTTCAAAATCTAAATCCAGACATCCAGGCTCACAAACTAACCCCATAACAGTAACACATTACTGGGCATGATTTTATTCAGTAAAGGCCCTGTATTACAGTTTTCTTTTACAGGCCTGGGCCCACAAACTCACCCCATTACTATAAAACTTTAAAGGGCATGATCTTGACAGGGTTAAGAGTGACTTCTCATAGGCTTTCCCACTCGACCATGGTAACCCTGGAAGAAATTTTTAAGCGTTCAAAACCTAAGTCCAGACATCCAGGGGCTTCATCCAGGCGCTTCAACCAGTTGATATTGGCCGGTTTAAGTGCAACTCTTTGGATGCTAATCCACTCGACCATGGTAACCCTGAAACAAATATTTGAGCATTCAAAACCTACGTCCAGATATCCAGGCTCTAGACTAACCCCATAACAGCAAGACATTACTGGGCATGATTTTATTCACTAAAGGCCCTGTATTACAGTTTTCTTCAAGGCCTGGGCCCACAAACTCACCCCCAGTACTATAACACTTTCAAGGGCATGATCTTTGTCGGGTTTATTTTATTCAGTAAAGGCCTGAGCCCACAGACTCACCCCATTACTATAACACTATTATGGGCATGATCTTGGCCGGTTTAAGTGTGACTTCTCGTAGTCTTTCCCACTCAACAATGGCAACCCTGGAAGAAATATTCAAGCATTCAAAACCTACGTCCAGACATACAGGCTCACAGACTAACCCCATAACAGTAACACATTACTGGGCATGATTTTATTCAGTAAAGGCCCTGTATTACAGTTTTCCTTAAGGCTTGGGCCCACAAACTCACTCCATTACTATAACACTAATAGGGGCATGATCTTGGCCGGGTTAAGTGTGACTTCTCGTAGGCTTTCCCACTCGACCATATTAACCCTGGAA
This sequence comes from Puntigrus tetrazona, assembly GCF_018831695.1. NCBI lineage: Eukaryota > Metazoa > Chordata > Actinopteri > Cypriniformes > Cyprinidae > Puntigrus > Puntigrus tetrazona. Next base: position 82,184 of record NW_025048649.1, read on the forward strand.
GAAATTTTTAAAAGTTCAAAACCTTAATCCAGACATCCAGGCTCACAGACAAACCCCATAACAGCAACACATTACTGTGCATGATTTTATTCAGTAAAGGCCTGGGCCCACAGATTCAACCCATTACTATTAAACTTTTATGGGCATGATCTTGACAGGGTTAAGAGTGACTTCTCGTAGGCTTTCCCACTCGACCATGGTAACCCTGTAACAAATGTTTGAGCATTCAAAACCTACATCCAGACATCCAGGCGCTTCATCCAGTCGATATTGGCTGGTTTAAGTGCGACTTCTCGGACGCTTATCCACTCGACCATGGTAACCCTGGAACAAATTTTTGAGCATTCAAAACCTACGTCCAGACATCCAGGCTCACAGACTAATCCCATAACAGTAACACATTACTAGGCATGATTTTATTCAGTAAAGGCCTGGACCCACAAACTCACCCCAATACTACAACATTATTATGGGCATGATCTTGGCCGACTTATGTGACTTCTCGTAGGCTTTCCCACTCGACCATGGTTACCCTGGAAGAAATTTTTAAGCGTTCAAAACCTAAGTCCAGACATCCAGGGGCTTCATCCAGGTGATATTGGCCGGTTTAAGTGCAACTCTTTGGATGCTAATCCACTCGACCATGGTAACCCTGGAACAAATATTTGAGCATTCAAAAACTATGCCCAGATATCCAGGCTCCAGACTAACCCCATATCAGCAAGACATTACTGGGCATGATTTTATTCACTAAAGGCCCTGTAATACAGTTTTCTTCAAGGCCTGGGCCCACAAACTCAGCCCAGTACTATAACACTTTAAAGGGCATGATCTTGACAGGGTTAAGAGTTACTTCTCATAGGCTTTCCCCACTCGACCATGGTAACCCTGGAAGAAATTTTTGCGTTCAAAACCTAAGTCCAGACATCCAGAGGCTTCATCCAGGCGCTTCATCCAGGCGATATTGGCCGGTTTAAGTGCAACTCTTTGGATGCTAATCCACTCGACCATGGTAACCCTGGAACAAATATTTGAGCAATCAAAACCTACGTCCAGATATCCAGGCTCTAGACTAACCCCATAACAGCAAGACATTACTGGGCATGATTTTATTCACTAAAGGCCCTGTTTTACAGTTTTCTTCAAGGCCTGGGCCCACAAACTCACCCCAGTACTATAACACTTTCAAGGGCATGATCTTGACAGGGTTAAGAGTTACTTCTCGTAGTCTTTCCCACTCAACAATGGCAACCCTGGAAGAAATATTCAAGCATTCAAAACCTACGTCCAGACATACAGGCTCACAGACTAACCCCATAACAGTAACACATTACTGGGCATGATTTTATTCAGTAAAGACCCTGTATTACAGTTTTCCTTAAGGCTTGGGCCCACAAACTCACTCCATTACTATAACACTAATAGGGGCATGATCTTGGCCGGGTTAAGTGTGACTTCTCGTAGGCTTTCCCACTCGACCATATTAACCCTGGAAGAAATTTTTGCTGCTTCAAAACCTAAATCCAGGCTCACAGACAAACCCCATAACAGCAACACATTACTGGGCATGATTTTATTCAGTAAAGGCCTGGGCCCACAGATTCAACCCATTACTATTAAACTTTTATGGGCATGATCTTGACAGGGTTAAGAGTGACTTCTCGTAGGCTTTCCCACTCGACCATGGTAACCCTGGAAGAAATTTTTAAGCGTTCAAGACATCCAGGCGATATTGTCCGGTTTAAGTGCGACTTCTCGGACGCTAATCCACTTGACCATGGTAACCCTATAACAAATGTTTGAGCGTTCAAAACCTACATCCAGACATCCAGGCGCTTCATCCAGTCGATATTGGCCGGTTTAAGTGCGACTTCTCGGATGCTAATCCACTCAACCATGGTAACCCTGGAACAAATATTTGAGCATTCAAAACCTACGTCCAGATATTCAGGCTTAAGACTAAGCCCATAACAGCAAGACATTACTGGGCATGATTTTATTCACTAAAGGCCCTGTATTACAGTTTTCTTCAAGGCCTGGGCCCACAAACTCACTCCAGTACTATAACACTTTCAAGGGCATGATCTTTGTCGGGTTTATTTTATTCAGTAAAGGCCTGAGCCCACAGACTCACCCCATTACTATAACACTATTATGGGCATGATCTTGGCCGGTTTAAGTGTGACTTCTCGTAGTCTTTCCCACTCAACAATGGCAACCCTGGAAGAAATATTCAAGCATTCAAAACCTACGTCCAGACATACAGGCTCACAGACTAACCCCATAACAGTAACATATTACTGGGCATGATTTTATTCAGTAAAGGCCCTGTATTACAGTTTTCTTTAAGGCCTGGGGACACAAACTCACTCCATTACTATAAAACTTTAAAGGGCATGATCTTGACAGGGTTAAGAATGACTTCTCATAGGCTTTCCCACTCGACCATGGTAACCCTGGAAGAAATTTTTAAGCGTTCAACACCTAAGTCCAGACATCCCGAGGCTTCATCCAGGCAATATTGGCGGTTTAAGTGCAACTCTTTGGATGCTAATCCACTTTGACCATGGTAACCCTGGAACAAATATTTGAGCATTCAAAACCTACGTCCAGATATCCAGGCTCTAGACTAACCCCGTAACAGCAAGACATTACTGGGCATGATTTTATTCACTAAAGGCCTCTATTACAGTTTTCTTCAAGGCCTGGGCCCACAAACTCACCCCAGTACTATAACACTTTCAAGGGCATGATCTTTGTCGGGTTTATTTTATTCAGTAAAGGCCTGAGCCCACAGACTCACCCCATTACTATAACACTATTATGGGCATGATCTTGGCCGGTTTATGTGTGACTTCTCGTAGTCTTTCCCACTCAACAATGGCAACCCTGGAAGAAATATTGAAGCGTTCAAAACCTAAATCCAGACATCCAGGCTCATAGACTAAACCCATAACAGTAAGACATTACTGGGCATGATTTTATTCAGTAAAGGCCTGGGCCCACAGACTCACCCCATTACTACAAAACTATTATGGGCATGATCTTGGCCGAGTTAAGTGTGACTTCTCGTAGGCTTTCCCACTTGACCATGGTAACCCTTGAAGAAATTATTAACATTTCAAAAACTAAGTCCAGATATCATGGCTCAAGACTAACCCCATAACAGCAAGACATTACTGGACATGATATTAGTCAGTAGAAGCCCTGTATTACAGTTTTCTTTAAGTTCTGGGCCCACACATTCCCATTACTATAACAATTTTATGGGCATAATCTTGGCCGAGTTCTGTGTGACTTCTCGTAGGCTTTCCCACTCGACCATATTACCCTGGAAGTAATTTTTAAGCTTCAAAACCTAAATCCAGATATCCAGGCTCACAGACTAACCCCATAACAGGAACACATTACTGGGCATAATTTTATTCACTAAAAGCCCTGTATTACAGTTTTCTTTAAGGCCTGGGCCACAAACTCACCCCATTACTATGACACTTTCATGGGCATGATCTTGGCCGGGTTAAGTGTGACTTCTCGTAGGTTTTCCCACTCGACCATGATAACCCTGGAAGAAATATTGAAGCGTTCAAAACCTAAATCCAGACATCCAGGCTCATAGACTAAAGCCATAACAGTAACACATTACTGGACATGATTTTATTCAGTAAAGGCCTGGGCCCACAGACTCATCCCATTACTACAAAACTATTATGGGTATGATCTTGGCCAGGTTAAGTGTCACTGCACGCTTTCCCACTCTGACCATGGTAACCCTGGAAGAAATTTTTAACATTTCAAAACTAAGTCCAGATATCCAGGCTCAAGACTATCCCCATAACAGCAAGACATTACTGGGCATGATTTTATTCAGTAAAGGCCCTGTATTTTGGTTTTTTTATGCATGGGCCAACAAACTCACCCCATTGCTAAAACACATTCATGGGCATGATCTTGGCCGGGTTAAGTGTGACGTCTTGTAGGTTTTCCCACTCGACCATGGTAACCCTGGAAGAAATATTGAAGCATTCAAAACCTAAATCCAGACATCCAGGCTCACAGACTAACTTCATAACAGTAACACATTACTGGACATGATTTTATTCAGTAAAGGCCTGGGCTCACAGACTCATCCCATTACTATAACACTATTATGGGCATGATCTCGGCCGGGTTAAGTGTGACTTCTCGTAGGCTTCCCACTCCACCATGGTAACCCTTGAAGAAATTTTTTACATTTCAAAAACTAACTCCAGATATCCAGGCTCAAGACTAACCCCATAACAGCAAGACATTACTGGGAATGATTTTATTCAGTAAAGGGCTGGGACCAGAAACTCACCATTACTATAACACGTTTATGGGCATGATATTGGCAGGGTTAAGCGTGACTTCGTAGGCTTTCTTTACTCGACAGTGGTAACCCTGGAAGAAACTTTTAAGCATTCAAAGCCTACGTCCAGACATCCAATCAGACAGACTAACCCCTTAACAGTAACACATTACTGGGCATGATTTTATTCAGTAAAAGGCCTGGGCCAACAGACTCACCCCCATTACTATAAAACTTTTATGGAATGATCTTGGCCGGTTAAGTGTGACTTCTCGTAGGATTTCCCACTATACCATGATAACACTGGAAGAAATTTTTAAGCGTTCAAAACCTAAATATAGACATCCAGGCTCACAGACGAACCCCATAACAGTAAACCATTACTGGGCATGATTTTATTCAGTAAAGGCCCTGTATTACGTTTTCTTTAAGGCATGGGCAAACAAACTCACCCCATCACTATAACACTTTTATGGGCATGATCTTGGCAGGGTTAAGCGTGACTTCTCGTAGCCTTTCTTACTCGTCAAAGGTAACCCTGTAAGAAACTTTAAGCATTCAAAGCCTACGTCCAGACATCCAAGCCTACAGATTAACCCCTTAACAGTAACACATTACTGGGCATGATTTTATTCAGTAAAGGCCTGGGCCCACAGACTCACTCCATTACTATAACACAATTAGGGGCATGATCTTGGCCGGTTAAGTGTGACTTCTCGTAGGCTTTCCCACTCAACCACGGTATCCCTGGAAGAAGTTTTTAAGCTGCTCAAATCCTAAATATAAAACATCCAGGCTCACAGACGAACCCCATAACAATAAACCATTACTGGGCATGATTTTATTCAGTAAAGGCCTGGGCCCACAGACTCACCCCCATTACTATAACACTATTATGGGCATGATCTTGGCCGGGTTAAGTGTGACTTCTGGTATGCTCTCCCACTTGACCATGGTAACCCTGGAAGAAATATTGAAGCATTTAAAACTTACATTCAGACATCCAGGTTCACAGACTAACCCCATAACAATTACACATTACTGGACATGATATTAGTCAGTAGAAGCCCTGTATTACAGTTTTCTTTAAGGCCTGGACCCACAAACTCAACCCATTACTGTAACACTTTTTATGGCCATGATCTTGGCAGGGTTAAGCGTGACTTGTCGTAGGCTTTCTTACTGCGTCAATGGTAACCCTGGAAGAAACTTTTAAGCATTCAAAGCCTATGTCCAGACATCCAAGCACACAGACTAACCCCTTCACAGTAACACATTACTGGGCATGATTTTATTCAGTAAAGGCCTGGGCCAACAGACTCAACCCATTACTATAAAACTTTATGGGAATGATCTTGGCCGGGTTAAGTGTGACTTCTCGTAGGCTTTCCCAATCGACTCATGGTAACCCTGGAAGAAATTTTTAACATTTCAAAAACTAAGTCCAGACATCCAGGCTCAAGACTAACCCCATAACAACAAGACATTACTGGGAAGGATTTTATTCAGTAAAGGCCTGGGACCAGAAACTCACCCATTACTATAACACGTTTATGGGCATGATCTTGGCAGGGTTAAGCGTGACTTCTCGTGAGGCTTTCTTACTCGACAGTGGTAACCCTGGAAGAAACTTTTACATTCAAAGCCTACTTCCAGACATCCAAGCACACAGTCTAACCCCTTAACAGTAAAACATTACTGGGCATGATTTTACTCAGTAAAGGCCCTGTATTACAGTTTTCTTTAAGGCATGGGCCTACAAACTCACCTTATTAGTATAATACTTTCATGGGTATGATCTTGGCAGGGTAAAGCGTGACTTCTCGTTAGGCTTTCCCACTCGACCATGGTAACCCTGGAAGAAATTTTTAAGCATTCAAAGCCTACGTCCAGACATCCAATCACACAAACTTACCCCTTAACATTAACACATTACTGGGCCAGATTTTATTCAGTAAAGGCCTGGGCCCACAGACTCACCCCATTACTATAACACTATTATGGGCATGATCTTGGCCGGTTAAGTGTGACTTCTCAGTATGCTTTCCCACTCGACCATGGTAACCCTGGAAGAAATTTTTAACATTTCAAAAACTAAGTCCAGATATCCAGGCTCAAGACTATCCCCATAACAGCAAGTCATTACTGGGCATGATTTTATTCAGTAAAGGCCCTGTATTACGGTTTTTCTTTAAGGCATGGGCCAACAAACTCACCCCATTACTATAACATTCATGGGCATGATCTTGGCTGTGAGTTAAGTGTGACGTCTTGTAGGTTTTTCCCACTCGACCATGGTAACCCTGGAAGAAATATTGAAGCATTCAAAGCCTACGTCCAGACATCCAAGCACACAGACTAACCCCCTTAACAGTAACACATTACTGGGCATGATTTTATTCAGTAAAGGCCTGGGCTTACAGACTCACCCCATTACTATAAAACTTTTATGGGAATGATCTTGGCCGGGTTAAGTGTGACTTCTCGTAAGCTTTCCCACTATACCATGGTAACCCTGGAAGAAATTTTTAAGCGTTCAAAACCTAAAACTAGACATCCAGGCTCACAGACTAACCCCAAAACAGTAACACAGCACGGGGCATGATTTTATTCAGTAAAAGGCCTGAGCCTACAGACTCACCCCATTACTATAACACTATTATGGGCATGAACTTGGCCGGGATAAGTGTAACTTCTCGATATCTTTCCCACTCGACCATGGTAACCCTGGAAGAATTTTTAAGCGTTCAAAACGTAAATCCAGACATCCAGGCTCACAGACTAACCCCATAACAGGAACACATTACTGGGCATGATTTTATTCACTAAAGGCCCTGTATTACAGCTTTCTTTGTAAGCCTGGACCAAAAGACTTACCCCAATACTATAACACTTTCATGGGCATGATCTTGGCCGGGTTAAGTGTGACTTCTCGTAAGGTTTTCCCACTCGACCATGGTAAACTCCTGGAACAAATATTTGAGCGCTCAAAACCTATGTCTAGACATCGAGGATCACAGACTAATCCCTTAACAGTAACACATTACTGGGCATGATTTTATTTAGTAAAGGCATGGGCCTACAAACTCACCCCTTTATTACAACACTATTATGGGCATGATCTGGTGGACTTAAGTGTGACTTCTCGTAGGCTTTCCCACTTTCGACCATGGTAAGCCTGTAACAAATATTTGAGCGCTCAAAACCTACGTCCAGACATCCAGGCTCACAGATTATCCCCATAACAGCTACACATTACATGTGATGACTTTATTCAGTAAAGGCATGGGACCAGAAAACTCAAACCATTACTATAACACTTTTATGGGCATGGTCTTGGCAGGTTTAAGCATGAATTCTCGTAGGCTTTCTTACTGCGACAATGGTAACTCTGGAAGAAACTTTTAAGCATTCAAAGCCTACGTCTAGACATCCAAGCACACAGACTAGCCCCTTCACAGTAACACATTACTTGGCATGATTTTTATTCAGTAAAGGCCTGGGCCAACAGACTCACCCCATTACTATAAAACTTTTATGGGAATGATCTTGTCCGGGTTAATTGTGACTTCTCGTAGGCTTTCCCACTCGACCATGGTAACCCTGGAACAAATATTTGAACGTTCAAAACCCACGCTCGAGACATCCAGGCTCACAGACTAACCCCATAACAGTTACACATTACTGGGCATGATTTTATTCAGTAAAGATCTGAGCCCACAGACTCACCCCCATTACTATAACACTATTATGGGCATGATCTTGGCCGGGTTAAGTGTGACTTCTCGTATACTTTCCCACTGACCATAGTAACCCTGGAAGAAATATTGAAGCATTCAAAACCTATATCCAGACATCCAGGTTCACAGACTAACCCCATAACAATTACACATTACTGGGCATGATTTTTACTCAGTAAAGGCCCTGTATTATAGTTTTCTTTTAAGGCCTAGGCCTATTTACTCAACCCATTACTATAACACTTTTATGGGCATGATCTTGGCAGGGTTAAGCGTGACTTCTCGTGAGCTTTCTTACTCAACAATGGTAACCCTGGAAGAAACTTTTAAGCATTCAAAGCCTACGTCCAGACATCCAGGCTCACAGATTAACCCTATAACTGTAACACATAACTGGGCATGATTTTATTCAGTAAAGCCCTGGGCCCACAGACTCACCCCTATTACTATAACAGGCGTGATCTTGTCCAGGTTAAGTGTGACTTCTCGCAGGCTTTCCCACTCGACCATGGTAACCCTGAAAGAAAATTTTAGCGCTTAAAACCTTGATCCAGACATCCAGGCTCACAGACTAAGCCAATAACAGTAACACATTACTGGGCATGATTTTATTCACGTAAAGGCATGGGCCCACAAACTCATCCAATTATTACAACACTATTATGGGCATGATCTTGGCCGGGTTAAGTGTGACTTCTCGTAGGCTTTCCCACTTGACCATGGTAACCCTGGAACAAATATTTGAAGGTTCAAATCCTGTCGAGACATCCAGGCTCACAGACTAACCCCATAACAGTTACACACATTACTGAGCATGATTTTATTTAATAAAGGCCTGAGCCCACAGACTCTCCCCATTACTATAACACTATTATGGGCATGATCTTGCGTGGCTGGTTAAGTGTGACTTGGTGTAACGTGGAGGGAACTTTCCCAAAACCTCGACCAGGCACACACAGACTAACCCTGGAAGAAGTTTTGATTTTAAGCTCACTCAAAACCTACGTTAAGTGCTATGACAGACATCACAGACCAGGGTAACCCTGGATGGCGGTTTAGAGTCACAGGCGACTTGGCTCGGACGCTAATCCACTCCGAGCTAATCCATGGTAAACCCTGGAACAAATATTTGAAAGTTCAAAACCTACGTCGAGACATCCAGGCTGACAGACTAACCCACAACAGTAACACATTACAGGGCATGATTTTATTCAGTAAGGGCCCTGTATTACAGTTTTCTTTGAGGCCTGGGCCCACAAACTCACCCCATTTCTATAAAACTTTAAAGGGCATGATCTTGACAGGGTTAAGACTGACTTCTCGTAGGCTTTCCCAATCGACCATGGTAACCCTGGAACAAATATTTGAACGTTCAAAACCTACGTCCGAGACATCCAGGCTCACAGACTAACCCCATAACAGTAACACATTCACGAGGCATGATTTTATTCAGTAAGGGCCCAGTATTACAGTTGTCTTTAAGGCCTGGGCCCACAAACTCACCCCATTACTATAAAACTTTAATGGGCATGATCTTGACAGGGTTAAGACTGACTTCTCGTAGGCTTTCCCAATCGACCATGGTAACCCTGGAACAAATATTTGAACGTTCAAAACCTACGCGAGACATCCAGGCTCAAAGACTAACCCCATAACAGTAACACATTATGGGGCATGATTTTATTCAGTAAGGGCCCTGTATTACAGTTTTCTTTAAGGCCTGGGCCACAAACTCACCCCCATTACTATAAAACTTTAATGGGCATGATCTTGACAGGGTTAAGACTGACTTCTCGTAGGCTTTCCCAATCGACCATGGTAACCCTGGAACAAATACATGAACGTTTAAAACCTACGTTGAGACATCCAGGCTCAAAGACTAACCCCATAACAGTAACACATTACGGGGTATGATTTTATTCAGTAAGGGCCCTGTATTACAGTTTTCTTTAGGCCTGGGGCCTACAAACTCACCCCCATTACTATAAAACTTTAATGGGCATGATCTTGACAGGGTTAAGACTGACTTCTGTAGGCTTTCCCAATCGACCATGGTAACCCCTGGAACAAATATTTGAGCGTTCAAAACTTACGTCCGAGACATCCAGGCTCACAGACTAACCTATAACAGTAACACATTACGGGGCATGATTTTATTCAGTAAGGGCCCTGTATTACAGTTTTCTTTAAGGCCTGGGCCCAACAAACTCACCCCATTACTATAAAACTTTAATGTGCATGATCTTGACAGGGTTAAGACTGACTTCTCGTAGGCTTTCCCAATCAACCATGGTAACCCTGGAAGAAATTTTTAAGCGTTCAAAACCTAAGTCCAGACATCCGGGCGCTTCATCCAGGCAATATTGTCCGGTTTAAGTGCGACTTCTCGGACGCTAATCCACTCGACCATGGTAACCCTGGTACAAATGTTTGGGCGTTCAAAAACTACGTCCAGACATCCAGGCTCTAGACTAACCCCATAACAGTAACACATTACTGGGTATGATTTTATTCACTAAAGGCCCTGTATTACAGTTTTCTTCAAGGCCTGGGCCCACAAACTCCCCCCATCATTATGACACTTACTTGGGCATGATCTTGGCGGGTTAAGTGTGACTTCTAGTAAACTTTCCCACTCGACCATGGTAACCCTAGAAGAAATATTTAAGCATTCAAAACCTAAATCCAGCCATCCAGGCTCACAGACTAACCCCATAACAGTTACACAATACTGGGCATGATGTTATTCAGTAAAGGCCTGAGCCCACAGACTCATCCCATTACTATAACACTACTATGGGCATGATCTTGGCCGGGTTAAGTGTGACTTCTGCGTATGCTTTCCCAACTCGACCATGGTAACCCTGGAAGAAATATTGAAGCATTCAAAACATAAGTCCAGACATCCAGGTTCACAGACTAACCCCATAACAGTTACACATTACTGGGCATGATTTATTCAGTAAAGGCCTGGACCTACAAACTCAACCCACTACTACAAAACTTTTATGGGAATGATCTTGGGCGGGTTAAGTGTGACTTCTCGTAGGCTTTCTTACTCGACCATGGTAACCCTGGAACAAATATTTGAGCCTTCAAAACCTACGTCCAGACATCCAGGCTCACAGACTAACTCCCATAACAGTAACACATTACTGGGCATGATTTTATTCAGTAAAGACCATGTGTTACAGTTTTCTTTTTAGGGCATGGGCCCACAAACTCACCCCATTACTAAAACACTTTTATGGGCATGATCTTGGCCAGGTTAAGCGTGACTTCTCGTAGGTTTTCCCACTTTCGACCATGGTAACCCTGGAACAAATATTGAAGCATTCAAAACCTAAATCCAGCCATCCAGGCTCACAGACTAACCCCATAAAAGTAACACATTACTGGGCATGATTTTTTTTTTTCAGTAAAGGCCTGGGCCCACAGACTCACCCCATTACTATAATAGGGGTGATCTTGGCTGGGTTAAGTGTGACTTGTCGTAGGCTTTCTTACTCGTCGATGGTAACCCTGGTAGAAACTTTTAAGCATTCAAAGCCTCACGTCCAGACATCCAAGCCCACAGACTAAACTCCCCTTAACAGTAACACATTACTGGGCATGATTTTATTCACTAAAGGCCTGGGCCCACAGACTCATGCCATTTATAGCACTATTATGGGCATGATCTCGGTCGGGTTAAATGTGACTTCTCGTTATGCTTTCCCACTCGACCATGGTAACCCTGGAAGAAATATTGAAGTATTCAAACCTAAATCCAGACATCCAGGCTCACAGACTAACCCCATAACAGTTACACATTACTGGGCATGATTCTATTCAGTAAAGGCCTGGGCCCACAGACTCACTCCATTACTATAACACAATTAGGGCATGATCTTGGCCGGGTTAAGTGTGACTTCTCGTATGCTTTCCACTACTTTCGACCATGGTAACCCTGGAAGAAACTTTTAAGCATTCAAAACCTACATCCAGACATCCAAGCAAACAGACTAACCCCATAACAGCAAGACATTACTGGGCATGATTTTATTCAGTAAAGGCACTGTATTATGGTTGTCTTTAAGGCATGGGCCAACAAACTCTGTTCATTACTATAACACACTATGGGCATGATCTTGGCTGGGCTAAGTGTGACGTCTTGTAGGCTTTCCCACTCCGACCATGGTAACCCTGGAACAAATATTTGAGCTTGCAAACCTACGGGCAGACATCCAGGCTCACAGATTAACCCTAATACAGTTACACATTACTGCGTATGACTTTTATTCAGCAGCGCCTGGGACCTGAAACTCACTCCATTACTATAACACTAATAGGGGCATGATCTTGGCCGGGTTAAGTGTGACTTCTCGTAGGCTTCCTCCACCTATACTACACCCTGGAAGAAATTTTTGCCGTCAAAACCTAACCAGACATCCAGGCTCACAGACAAACCCCATAACAGCAACACATTACTGGGCATGATTTTATTCAGTAAAGGCCTGGGCCCACAGATTCAACCCATTACTATTAAACTTTTTGCGGCATGATCTTACAGGATTAAGAGTGACTTCTCGTAGGCTTTCCACTCGACCATGGTAACTCCTGAAGAAATTTTGCTGTTCAAAACCCAAGTCCAGACATCCAGGCTGATATTGTCCGGTTTAAGTGCGACTTCTCGGACGCTAATACACTCGAATTACGGTAACTTGTAATAAATGTTTGAGCGTTCAAAACCTACATCCAGACATCAAGGCTCACAGACTAATCCCATAACAGTAACACACATTGCATGATTTTATTCAGTAAAGGCCTGACCCACAAACTCACCCCAATACTACAACATTATTATGGCATTATCTTGGCTTCGACTTAAGTGTGACTTCGAGGCTTTCCACTGACCATGGTTACCCTGAAGAAATTTTTAAACGCTCAAAATCTAAATTCAGACATCCAGGCTCACAGACTAACTCCCATAACAGTAATACATTACTGGGCATGATTTTATTCAGTAAAGGCCTGACCCACAAACTCACCCCAATACTACAACATTATTATGGGCAAGGATCTTGGCCGATTTAAGTGTGACTTCTCGTGAGGCTTTCCCACTGACCATGGTTACCTCTGGAAGAAATTTTTAAACGCTCAAAATCTAACCAGACATCCAGGCTCACAGACTAACCCCATAACAGTAACACATTACTGGGCATGATTTTATTCAGTAAAGGCCCTGTATTACAGTTTTCCTAAGGCTTGGGCTCACAAACTCACTCCATTACTATAACACTAATAGGGCATGATCTGGCCAAGTTATGTGACTGTAGGCTTTCCTCTCGACTCATATTAACCCTGAAGAAATTTTTATACGTTCAATACCAAATCCAGACATCCAGGCTCACAGACAACCCCATATTAGCAACACATTACTGCATGATTTTATTCAGTAAAGCCAGGGTCCAGATTCAACTCATTACTATTAAACTTTTTATGGGCATGATCTTGACAGGGTTAAGAGTGACTGCAGGCTTTCCCACTCGACCATGGTAACCCTGGAAGAAATTCTTTGCCGCTCAAAACTTAGGGTCCAGACATCCAGGCCGATATTGTCCGCGCTTCAAGTGCTACTCGACGCCAATCCACCACTGGCGGTAACCCTGTAACAAATGCCGGAGCTTTCAAACCACATCCAGATGATCCAGGCGCTTCTTCCAGTCGACATTGGCTGCCAAAGTGCTAATTTCTCAGACGCCATCCACCCACCACCGTAGTCTTTCCCACTCAACAATGGCAACTCCTGGAAGAAATATTCAAGCATTCAAAACCTACGGGCCCAGACATACAGGCTCACAGACTAACCCCATAACAGTAACATACATTACTGGGCATGATTTTATTCAGTAGCGCCCTGTATTACAGTTTTCCCTAAGGCTTGGGCCCACAAACTCACTCCATTACTATAACACTAATAGGGGTATATCTGGCCGGTTATGTGACTGCAGGCTTTCCACTCGACCATATTAACCCTGGAAGAAATTAAGCCGCTCAAAACCTAAATCCAGACATCCAGGCTCACAGACAAACCCCATAACAGCAACAACACATTACTAAGCATGATTTTATCTGCAAAGGTCTGGGCTCATAGATTCAACTGATTACTATTAAACTTTTTATGGCACATCTTGACAGGGTTAAGAGTGACTTCGTAGGCTTTCCCACTCGACCATGGTAACCCTGTAACAAAATGTTTGAGCATTCAAACCTACATCCAGACATCCAGGCGCTCTATCCAGTCGATATTGGCTGCCTATGCGACTGGACGCTATCCACTGACCACATGGTAAATCTCCTGGAACAAATTTCTTTGAGCATTCAAAACTCACGCTCCAGACATCCAGGCTCACAGCATTCAATCCCATAACAGTAACACATTACTAGGCATGATTTTATTCAGTAAAGGCCTGACCCACAAACTCACCCCAATACTACAACACAGGGCATGATCTTCGCGACTTAAGTGTGACTGTGAAGCCTCCTAATTACTCATGGTTACCCTGAAGAAATTTTTAAACGTCAAAATCTAAATCCAGACATCCAGGCTCACAGACTAACCTAATAACAGTAACACATTACTGGGCATGATTTTATTCAGTAAAGGCACTGTATTACAGTTTTCTTTTAAGGCCCAAACACAAACTCACCCCATTACTATAAAACTTTAAAGGGCAGCATGATCTTGACAGGGTTAAGAGTGACTTCTCATAGGCTTTCCCACTCGACCATGGTAACCCTGGAAGAAATTTTAAGCATTCAAAACTCAAGTCCAGACATCCAGAGGCTTTATCCAGGCGCTCATCCAGGCTACACACTGTTTAAGTGCAATTCTTGATGCTAATCCACTTACTCATGCGGTAACCCTGGAACAAATATTTGGAGCATTCAAAACCTACGCCCATACAGGTCACAGAGATTCAACCTCATAACAGTAACATATTACTGGGCATGATTTTATTCAGTAAAGGCCCTGTATTACAGTTTTTAAGGCCTGGGACACAAACTCACCCATTACTATAAAACTTTGTAGCGTATGATCTTGACAGGGTTAAGAATGACTTCATAGGCTTTCCACTCGACCAGCGGTAACTCTGGAAGAAATTCTTAAGCGCTTCAACACCTAAGTCCAGACATCCAGAGTTTCATCCAGGCTATATTGGCCGGTTTAAGTGCAACTCTTTGGATGCTAATCCACTGCACCATGGTAACTCCTGGAAATCTAATATTTGAGCATTCAAAACCTACGCCCAGATATCCAGGGTTTGTGACTAACCCGTAACAGCAAGACATTACTGGGCATGATTTTATTCACTAAAGGCCTCTATTACAGTTTTTTCAAGGCCTGGGCCTCCACAAACTCACCCCAGTACTATAAATACCTCAAGGGCATGATCTTTGTCGGGTTTATTTTATTCAGTAAAGGCCTGAGCCCACAGACTCACCCCATTACTATAACACTATGGGCATGATCTTTGGCCGGTTGTGGTGACTTCCTCGTAGTCTTCCCACTCAACAAATGGCAACTCCTGGAAGCAAATATTGAAGCGTTCAAAACCTAAATCCAGACATCTAGCTCATAGACTAAAACCCATAACAAAAAGACATTACTGGGCATGATTTTATTCAGTAAAGGCCTGGGCTCACAGACTCACCCCATTACTACAAAACTATTATGGCATGATCTTGGCTGAGTTATGTGACTTCTCGTAGGCTTTCCACTTGACCAAGGTAACTCTTGAAGAAATTTTTAACATTTCAAAAACTAAGTCCAGATATCATGGCTCAAGACTAACTCCTATAACAGCAAGACATTACTGGGCATGATTTTATCTACTAGTCCTGTATTACAGTTTTCTTAAGTTCTGGTCCCACACATTCCCATTACTATAACAACAATTTTATAAAGAACCTTGGCTGAGTTATGCGACTTCTCGTAGGCTTCTCCCACTCTCGACCATCATTACTCCCAAAGTAATTTTTGCCGCTCAAAACCTAAATCCAGATATCTGCAGGCCTGCAGACTAACCCCATAACAGGAACACATTACTGGGCATAATTTCATTCACTAAAGCCCTGTATTACAGTTTTCTTTAAGGCCTGGGCTCACAAACTCACCCCATTACTATGACACTTTCTAAGGGGTATGATCTTGGCCGGGTTATGACTTAGGTTTTCCCACCTCGACCATGATAACCCTGGAAGAAATATTGGAAGCTGCTCAAAACCTAAATCCAGACAGACAAGGCTCATAGACTAGAAAGCCATAACAGTAACACACACAAGTATGATTTTATTCAGTAAAGGCTCAGCCCACAGACTCACCCCATTACTACAAAAACTATTATTGGTGCGATCTTACAGGTTATGTCATTTCTCGCACGCTTTTCCACTGACCATGGTAACTCTGGAAGAATTTTTAACATTTCAAAACTAAGTCCAGATATCCAGGCTCAATACTATCCCCATAACAGCAAGACATGGCTGGGCATGATTTTATCTGGTAAAGGCCCTATTTTGGTTTTCTTAAGGTATGGGCAACAAACTCACCCATTACAAACACATTCATGGGCATGACTTTGGCCGGTTATGTGACGTGCTTGTAGGTTTTCCCACTCACCATGGTAACCCTGGAAGAAATATTGAAGCATTCAAAACCTAAATCCAGACATCCAGGCTCACAGACTAACTTCATAACAAACACATTACTGACATGATTTTATTCAGTAAAGGCCTGGGCCCACAGACTCATCCCATTACTATAACACTATTATGGTAATGACCTCGGTCGGTTAAGTGTGACTTCTGTAGGCTTCTCCCACTCCACCATGGTAACTTTCAAGAAATTTACATTTCAAAAACTAACCTGATATCCAGGCTCCAAGACTATCCCCATAACAGCAAGACATTACTGGAAATGATTTTATTCAGTAAAAGGCCTGGGACCCAGAAATCCTCACCCATTACTATAACACGCTTATATATGATATTGGCAGGGTGTTGCTGACTTCTCGTAGGCTTTCATCGACAGTGGTAACCCTGGAAGAAACTTTAAGCATTCAAAGCCTACGCCCAGAGATTCAATCACATGACTAACCCCCTTAACAGTAACACATTACTGCATGATTTTATTCAGTAAAGGCTCGGGCCAACAGACTCACCCCATTACTATAAAACTTTTATGGAATGATCTTGGCTGGGTTATGTGTGACTTCCTCGAGGCTTTCCCACTATACCAGCGATAACACTGGAAGAAATTTCTTAAGCGTTCAAAACCTAAATATAAAACATCCAGGCTCACAGACTAACCCCATAACAGTAAACCACACAGCATGATTTTATCCAGTAGCCTCCTGTATTACGTTTTCTTTAAGGCATGGCAAACAAACTCACCTCATCACTATAACACTTTTATGGGCATGATCTTGCAGGGTTAAGGTGTGACTTCTAGCCTTTCTTATCAAGTAACCCTGTAAGAAACTTTTACATCTAAAGTCACGCCCAGACATCCAAGCCCACAGATTAATCCCTTAACAGTAACACACATTGGGCATGATTTTATTCAGTAAAGGCCTGGGCCCACAGACTCACTCCATTACTATAACACAATTAGGGTATGATCTTGGCCGGGTTATGTGACTTCCTCTCTAGGCTTTCCCACTCAACCACGGTATCCTGGAAGCGCAGTTTCTGCCGCTCAAATCCTAAATATAAACATCCAGGCTCACAGACGAACCCTATAACAGTAAACCATTACTGGGCATGATTTATCTTAGTAAAGGCCTGGGCCCACAGACTCACCCCATTACTATAACACTATTATGGGCATGATCTTACTGCTATGTGACTTCTGGTATGCTTTCCCACTCACCATGGTAACCCTGGAAGAAAGACATTGAAGCATTTAAAACTTACATCCAGACATTTAGGCTCAGACTAACCCCATAAATAATTACATATACATTACTGACATGATATTAGCTGGGTAAAAGCTCTGTATTACAGTTTTTAAGGCCAGGACCCACAAACTCAACCCATTACTGTAACACTTTGCGCAAGGATCTGGCAGGGTTAAGCGTGACTTGTCGCAGAGTTTTCTTACTCACAATGGTAACCTGAAGAAACTTTTAAGTCCAAAGTCTATGTCCAGACATCCAAGCACACAGACTAACTCTTCACAGTAACACACATTGGGCATGATTTTATTCAAAGGCCTAAACAACAGACTCAACTCATTACTATAAAACTTTTTATGGAAATGATATTGGCTGGGTTAAGTGTGACTTCTCGAGAGTTTTCCTAATCGACCATAACTCCTGGAAGAAATTTTTAACATTCCCTTTTAACTAAGTCCAGATGTCCAGGCTCAGAATAACCCCATAACACTTGTAAGACATTACTGGGAGATGATTTTATTCAGCAAAGGCCTGGGACCAGAAACTCACCCATTACTATAACACGTTTATGGGCATGATCTTGCTTGGTTAAAGCGTGACTTCTAGTGAAGCTTTCTTACTCGACAGTGGTAACCCTGGAAGAAACTTTTAAGCATTCAAAACCTACGTCCAGACATCCCAGCACACAGACTAACCCCTATAACAGTAACACATTACTGGACATGATTTTATTCAGTAAAGGCCTGGGTAACAGACTCCCCCATTATTATAAAACTTTTATGGGAATGATCTTGCTTAGTTAAGTGTGACTTCTCGTGAAACACCACTATACCATGTATCCTGGAAGAATTTTTAAGCGTTCCAAATCCTAAATATAGACATCCAAGCACACAGACTAACCCCTTAACAGTAACACATTACTGGGCATGATTTTTATTCAGTGAGGCCTGGGCCAATAGACTCACCCCATTACTATAAAACTTTTGCTGGGAATGATCTTGGCGGGTTAAGTGTGACTTCTGCGTAGGCTTTTCACTCAACCATGGTATCCCTGGAACAAATGTTTGAGCGTTTCAAAACCTACGTCCAGACATCAGGCTCACAGACTAACCCATAACAGTAACATTACTGGGTATGATTTTATTCACTAAAGGCCCTGTATTTACAGTTTTCTTTAAGGCCTGGGCCCACACACTCACCCCATTACTATGACACTTTCATGGGCATGATCTTGGCTGGGTTAAGTGTGACTCGCGTGAGTTTCCCACTCGACCATGGTAACCCTGGAAGAAATATTAAGCATTCAAAACCTAAGTCCAGACATCTAGGCGCTTCATCCCCTAATCCGATATTGGCGGTTTAAAGCGCGACTTCTCAGACACTAATCCACTCGACCATGGTAACCCTGGAACAAATATTTTAAGCGTGTTCAAAACCTACGTCCAGACATCCAGGCTCACAGACAGAACCCCCATAACAGTAAGCCATTACTGGGCATGATTTTATTCAGTAAAGGTCTGGGCCCACAGACTCACCCCATTACTATAACACTATTATAGGGGCATGATCTTGGCTTTGGGTTAGTGTGACTTCTGGTATGCTTTCCACTCGACCATGGTAACCCTGGAAGAAATATTGGAAGCATTCAAAACTTACATCCAGGTTCACAGACTAACCCCATAACAATTTACATTACTGGGCATGATTTTACTCAGTAAAAGCCCTGTATTACAATTTTCTTTACGACCTGGACCCACAAACTCAACCCATTACTATAACACTTTTATGGGCATGATCTTGCTTGGGTTAAGCGTGACTTGTGCGAAAGGCTTTCTTACTAATCAATGGTAACCCTGGGAAGAAACTTTTAAGCATTCAAAGCCTATGACCAGACATCCAAGCCCACAGACTAACCCCTTAACAGTAACACATTACTGGGCATGATTTTATTCAGTAAAGGCCTGGGCCAACAGACTCAACCCATTACTATAAAACTTTTATGGGAATGATCTTGGCCAATTAAGTTTGACTTCTCGTAGGCTTTCCCCACTCGACCATGGTAACCCTGGAAGAAATTTTAACATTTTAAAAACTAAGTCCAGATATCAGGCTCAAGACTATCCCCATAACAGCAGAGACATTACTGGGCATGATTTTTATTTAGTAAAGGCCCTGTATTATGGTTTTCTTTAAGGCATGGGCCAACAAACTCACCCCATTACTATAACACATTCATGGGCATGATCTTGGCGGGTTGAGTGCTTGACGTCTTGTAGGTTTCCCACTCAACCATGAAGTAACCCTGGAAGAAATATTGAAGCATTCAAAACCTAAATCCAGACATCAGGCTCACAGACTAACTCCCATAACAGTAACACATTATTGGACATGATTTTATTCAGTAAAGGCCTGGGCCCCACAGACTCATCCCATTGCTATAAACACTATTGGAGGCATGATCTCGGCGGGGTTAAGTGTGACTTCTGCGTAGGCTTTCCCTTTCGACCATAAGTAACCCTTAAAGAAATTTTTACATTTCAAAAACTAAGTCAGATGTCCAGGCTCACAGACTAACCCCATAACAGCAAGACATTACTGGGAATGATTTTATTCAGTAAAGGCCTGGGACCAGAAACTCACCCATTACTATAACACTGCGTTTATGGGCATGATCTTGGCAGGGTTAAAGCGTGACTTCTCGTAGGCTTTCTTACTCGACAGTGGTAACCATGGAAGAAACTTTTAAGCATTCAAAGCCTACGTCAGACATCCAAACACACAGACTAACCCCCTTAACAGTAACACATTTCTGGGCATGATTTTATTCAGTAAAGGCCTGGGCCAACAGACTCCCCCCATTATTATAAAACTTTTATGGGAATGATCTTGGCGGGTTAAGTGTGACTTCTCGTAGGCTTTCCCCACTATACTATGGTAACACTGGAAGAAATTTTTAAGCGTTTAAAACCTAAATATAGACATCTAGGCTTACAGACAAACCCCATAACAGTAAGCCATTACTGGGGCATGATTTTATTCAATAGAGGCCTGGGCCCACAGACTCAACCCATTACTATAACACTATTATGGGCATGGTCTTGCTTGGGTTAAGTGTGACTTCTGGTATGCTTTCCCCACTCGACCATGGTAACCCTGGAAGAAATGTTGAAGCATTCAAATCTTACATCCGGACATCAGGTTCACAGACTAACCCCATAACAATTACACATTACTGGGCATTATTTTACTCAGTAAAGCCCTGTATTACAGTTTTCTTTAAGGCCTGGACCCACAAACTCAACCCATTACTATAAACACGTTTATGGGAATGATCTTGGCGGGTTAAGTGTGACTTCTCGTGAGGCTTTCCCACTATACCATGGTATCCTGGAAGAAGTTTTAAGCGTTCAAATCCACAAATCCAGACATCCAAGCACACAGACTAACCCTTAACAGTAACACATTACTGGGCATGATTTTATTCAGTAAAGGCCTGGGCCAATGAGCTCACCCCATTACTATAAAACTTTTATCAAGGAATGATCTTGGCGGGTTAAGTGTGACTTCGTGAGCTTTCCCACTCAACCATGGTATCCCTGGAACAAATGTTTTAAGCGTTCAAAACCTACGTCCAGACATCCAGGCTCACAGACTAACCCCATAATAGTAACACATTACTGGGTATGATTTTATTCACTAAAAGCCCTGTATTACAGTTTTCTTTAAGGCCTGGGCCACAAACTCACCCCATTACTATAACACTTTCATGGGCATGATCTTGGCGGGTTAAGTGTGACTTCTGACATGAGTTTTCCCACACCGACCATGGTAACCCTGGAAGAAATGATTTAAAGCATTCAAAACCTAAAGTCCAGACATCTAGGCGCTTCATCTAGTCGGTATTGGCGGTTTAAGCGCGACTTCTCGGGCGCTAATCCACTCGACCATAGTAACCCTGGAACAAATGTTTGAGCGTTCAAAACCTACGTCCAGACATCCAGGCTCACAGGCGAACCCCATAACAGTAAACCATTACTGGGCATGATTTTATTCAGTAAAGGTCTGGGCCCACAGACTCACCCCATTACTATAACACTATAATGGGCATGATCTTGGCGGGTTAAGTGTGACTTCTGGTATGCTTTCCCACTCGACCATGGTAACCCTGGAAGAAATATTGAAGCATTCAAGCTTACATCCAGACATCCAGGTTCACAGACTAACCCCATAACAATTACACATTACTGGGCATGATTTTACTCAGTAAAGCCCTGTATTACAGTTTTCTTTAAGGCCTGGAAGCCACAAACTCAACCCATTACTATAAAACTTTTATGGGCATGATCTTGCTTGAGGTTAAGCGTGACTTCTCGTAGAGTTTTCTTACTCGATCAATGGTAATCCTGGAAGAAACTTTTAAGCATTCAAAGCCTATGTCCAGACATCCAAGCCCACAGACTAACCCCTTAACAGTAACAAATTACTGGGCATGATTTTATTCAGTAAAGGCCTGGGCCAACAGACTCACCCCATTACTATAAAACTTATGTGGGAATGATCTTGGCGGGTTAAGTGTGACTTCTCGTAGGCTATCACTCGACCATGGTAACCCTTGAAGAAATTTTTAAGCGTTCAAAACCTAAATCCAGACATCCAGGCTGCACAAACTAACCCAATAACCCTGTACCACATTACTGGGCATGATTTTATTCACTAAAGACCCTGTATTACAGCTTTCTTTAAAGCCTGGACCCACAGACTCACCCCATTACTATAACACTTTCATGGGCATGATTTTGGCGGGTTAAGTGTGTGACTTCTAAATGGAGTTTTCCCCACTCGACCATGGTAACCCTGGAACAAGTATTTGGCGTTCAAAACCTATGTCCAGACATCCGGGATCACAGACTAATCCCATAACAGTAACACATTACTGGGCATGATTTTATTTAGTAAAGGCTGGGCCACAAACTCACCCATTATTACAAGCACTAATATATGGGCATGATCTTGGCGAGTCGACTTAAGTTAACGACTTCTCGTGAAACTTTCCCACTTTCGACCATGGTAACCCTGGAACAAATATTTGAAGCGTTCAAAACCTACGTCCAGACATCCAGGCTCACAGATTAACCCCATAACAGCTACACATTACTGCGTGTGACTTTATTCAGTAAAGGCCTGGGACCAGAAACTCAACCCATTACTATAACACTTTTATGGGCATGATCTTGAGTGGACTTAAAGTGCGACTTCTGTGAAACTTTCCACTCGACCATGGTAACCCTGGAACAAATATTTGAAGCGTTCAAAACCTATGTCCAGACATCCAGGCTCACAGATTAACCCCATAACATTTACATTACTGGGCATGATTTTTTACTCAGTAAAGGCCCTGTATTACAGTTTTCTTTAAGGCCTGGGCCCATAAACTCAATAGATTACTATAACATTTTTATGGGCATGATCTTGGCTGGAGGTTAAGCGTGACTTCAAAACCTAGGCTTTCTTACTCAGACAATGGTAACCCTGGAAGAAACTTTTTAAGCATTCCAAAGCCCTCGTCCAGACATCCAAGCACACAGCCTAACTCACCCTTAACAGTAACACGTTACTGGGCATGATTTTATTCAGTAAAAGGCCTGGCCCACAGACTCACCCCATTACTATTAAACTATTATGGGCATGATCTTGGCCGGGTGGAAGTGCTGACTTCTCGTAGCTTTTTACGCCCGACCATGGTAACCCTGGAAGAAATATTTGAAGCATTCAAAACCTAAGTCAGACATCCAGGTTCACAGACTAACCCCATAACAGTTACACATTACAGGGTATGAGTTTATTCAGTAAAGGACTGGGCCCACAGACTCACCCCCATTACTGTAACAAGCATGATATTGGCGGGTTAAGTGTGACTTCTCGTGAAGCTTTCCCACTCGACCATGGTAACCCTGGAAGAATTTTTAGCGTTCAAAACCTAAATCCAGACATCTAAGCTCACAGACTAACCCAACAACAGTAACACATTACTGGGCATGATTAAAGCCACATTCGGTAAAGGCCTGGGCACAGACTCACCCCATTACTATAACAGGCATGATCTTGGACGGGTTAAGTGTGACTTCTGCGTGGCTTTCCCACTCGACCATGGTATCCCTGGAAGAAGTTTTTAAGCGTTCAAAACCTCGTCGAGACATCAGGCTAACAGACTTACCCCATAACAGTTACATTACTGGGCATGATTTTATTCAGTAAGGCCTGAACCCACAGACTCACCCCATTACTATAACTATTATGGGCATGATCTTGGCGGGTTAAGTGTGACTTCGTGGCTTTCCCACTCGACCATGGTAACCCTGGAAGAAACTTTTAAGCATTCAAAGCCTACGTCCAGACATCCAAGCACACAGACTAACCCTTAACAGTAAAAAACTTATTACTGGGCATAATTTTATTCAGTAAGGCCTGGGCCACAAACTCACCCCATTATTACAACACTACTATGGGCATGATCTTTGCGGGTTAAGTGTGACTTCTGGTATGCTTTCACTCGACCATGGTAACCCTGGAACAAATAGTTGAAGCGTTCAAAACCTCGTCCAGACATCCAGGCTCACAGAATAACCCCATAACAGCTACACACATTACTGCATATGACTTTAATCAGTAAAGGCATGGGACCAGAAAACTCAACCCATTACTATAACACTTTTTGGGGATGATCTTGGCAGGGTTAAGTGTGACTTCTCGTAGGCTTTCTTACTCAGCCATGGTAACCCTGGAAGAAATTTTGCAAGCGTTCAAAACCTAAGTCCAGACATCCAAGCGCACAGACTAACCCCTTAACAATAACACATTACTGGGCATGATTTTATTCAGTAAAGGGCCCTGTATTACAGTTTTCTTTAGGCCTGGGCACACAGACTCACCCCATTACTATAACACTTTTATGGGCATGATCTTGGCGGGTTAAGTCGACTTCTCAGGCTGCTTTCCCATTCGACCATGGTAAACCTGGAGGAATTTTTAAGTCCACACATCCAGCGCTTCTTCATCCAGGTAATATTGGCGTGTTAAGTGAGTCTTTCGTACACTTTCCACTCGACCATGGTAAGCCTGTAGGAAATTTTTAAGCGTTTAAAACCTAAATCCAGACATCCAGCCGATATTGGCGAGTTAGGTGCGACTTCTTGGATGACTTTTCACTCGATCCCCACCACCCTGGATGAAATTTTTAAGCATTCAAAACCTAACCCCAGACATCCAGGCGCTTCATCCAGCCGATCTTGGCGGGTTAAGTTCGACTTTTGGTGCTTTTCCACTCGACCATGGAAGCTATGGAGGAAATTTTTAATCGTTCAAAATCTAAGTACAGACATCCAGGCGCTTCATTCAGCCGATCTTGGCTGTGATAGGTGCTCATTCTTGGGCGTTTTCCCACTCTAACACCGCCACCCTGAAGAAAATTTTTAAGCGTTTCAAACCTAAGTCAGACTTCAGTCGTTAACTTCCAGAGCCAGGTGTGTGTGCGATGAAACCACCTATATCCCAGCAAGCTAACAGTTGTTTGTTGACTCACTAGTATGTTTATCAGTATCAGTGTGTGTGAGGCCCGAGAGCTACAGATCTCCATCCTGTAGATGGAGGGAGAACACAACCTTCTCATGTTAAACCCAACTAAAACCGTTTCCTGTTCTGTTCTCATTGTACAGTATGTGCGATGTTTTCAGTGTCTGAGTCTCTTAACTTGTGATGTGTCTGCTTCTCTTTGTAGGACACGTAGTGTTCATGTCTTCAAAAGCTTCTTGGTTAGCCACATGCCCCTCGTGATTTCGCTGATGAAGCTATTTCCAGACAATGGTCACCTGTCCAGAGAAGAGAGGCGTTTCATCTCCTGTCCAGAAACCGTGCACACATGATCACTGAAGAGGAAGTGGAAAGTCAACCAATCAAAATGAGCTTCACTGTAAATAAATGAACATAATGGTGTACTACTAAAGCTGATTTAGATGAATCATTGATAGTTCATGTTGTTTTAGCATCTCAGAAATATCCACCTTGATTTTTTCTCATTTATTTTTTTAAACATAGGAATAACTTTCATACACGTTAGCTTCATATTTTACATGTTAGCTCAGTTTGAATAAAATCATGCTTGATTTAAATCATCCGTCATTCTTGGCCCCCATTTCACTCTATAATATGAAGGTCAAATGATTCACGAATGATTTAAGAACAAATGAATATAAAAAAACTGAAAGACAACACCAGTATATGTTTGATCTCTTGAAGAAGCATGCACACACACACACACACACACACACATATACACTCTCACTCTCACACACACACACAGGTTGCTACAACATACATTTTTATTTTATGTATGTTTGTATAAATAGTAAATAAACTTTAATAAGAATAATATTAGTAGAATTTTTTCCAGGGTTAAAAAACACATGGTTGACTCTTTATACAGGTCACATGATTGATTCAAGTACATCCTCAAAACGACATTCAATCAAAATGGGTGACCCTGATGAACTTAAAAAAACCTGATTAATTATACAGTTGTGGCCAAAGTTTTGAGAATGAGCACAAATATTAGTTTTTCACAAAGTTTGCTGCTAAACTGCTTTTAGATCTTTGTTTCAGTTGTTTCTGTGATGTACTGAAGTGTAATTACAAGCACTTCATACGTTTCAAAGGCTTTTATCGACAATTACATAGCATTTATGCAAAGAGTCATTATTTGCTGTGTTGGCCCTTCTTTTTCAGGACCTCTGCAATTCGACTGAGCATGCTCTCAATCAACTTCTGGGCCAAATCTGACTGATAGCAACCCATTCTTTCATAATCACTTCTTGAGGTTTGTCATAAGTAGTGGGTTTTGTTTGTCCACCCGCCTCTTGAGGATTGACCACAAGTTCTCAATGGGATTAAGATCTGGGGAGTTTCAGGCCATGGGCCAAAATTTCAACGTTTTGGTCCCGAGCCATAGTTATCACTTTTGCCTTATTGTACGGTGCTCCATCGTGCTGAAAAATGCATTATTCTTCACCAAACTGTTGTTGGATTGTTGGAAGAAGTTGCTGTTGGAGGGTGTTTTGGTACCGTTCTTTATTCATGGCTGTATTTTTAGGCAAAATTGTGAGTGAGCTCACTCCTTGGATGAAGCAACCTCTCCACATGAATGAGTCTCAGGATGCTTTACTGTTGGCATGACACAGGACTGATGGTAGCGCTCACCTTTTCTTCTCGGACAAGCCTTTTACAGATGCCCCAAACAATCGGAAGAGGCTTCATCGGAGAATATGACTTTGCCCCAGTCCTCAGCAGTCCATTCACCATACTTTTTGCAAAAGATCAGTCTTCCCTGATGTTTTTTTGGAGAAAGTGAATTCTTTGCTGTCCTTCTTGACACAGGCCATCTTCCAAAGTCTTGGCCTCACTGTGCGTGTAGATGCGCTCACACCTGCCTGCTGCCATTCCTGAAAGCTCTGCACTGGTGTGGCACTCGATCCTGCAGCTGAATTCTCTTTAGGAGACGATCCTGGCGCTTGCTGGACTTTCTTGGACGCCCTGAAGCCTTCTTAATAAGAATTGAACCTCTTTCCTTGAAGTTCTTGATGAGTCTATAAATTGTTGATTTAGGTGCAATCTTAGTAGCCACAATATCCTTGCCTGTGAAGCCATTTTTATGCAAGCATCACCCTCCTTTTAACATGTCAAGTCCGTCATTTCTAAGCAAATCAGCCTGACATAATGATCTCCAGCCTTGTGCTCGTCAACATTCTCACCTGAGTTAACAGAGCGTTTACTGAAATGATCTCAGCAGGTCGTTTAATGACAGCAATGAAATGCAGTGGAAAGTTTTTTTCAGGTTTAAGTTCATTTTCATGGCAAGAAAGGACTATGCAATCCATCTGATCACTCTTCATAACATTCTGGAGTATATACAAATTGCTATTACAAAAACTTAAGCAGCAACTTTTCCAATTTCCAATATTTATGTCATTCTCAAAACCTTTGGCCACAACTGTACATATACTGTTGATACACATTTTCATAAACTCAATTTTCTATTAATACACAATTGCAAACCTTTCCAAAACAATCTTGATAAATGAGAAAGAAAGATGCTAAATAGTTTTCTTTTGTTTACCAAAGTTAACAGCTATACGAAATGTTAAGCTTAAATATTCCCAAATGTAATAAATTCTATAAAGTAGTTTGTTAGACACTTCCTTCATTTTGATATTTGTTGTGAGTATTCATTCTTTAACACAAGAGATATAACCAAATAAAGAAGAACAAAGGACACAGAACAAGAGCATTTGTTCAAATCGTGATAATTAATATATTGTTGTCTTAAAACAAATACAGTGTGACTTCTTGGAGGAGGCTTTTCCACTCAACCATGGTAACCCTGGAGAAATTATTAACCGCTTAAACTTAAGTCCAGACATCCAGGCGCTTCATCTAGCGGTCTTGGCTGCGATAAGTGGTACTTCTTGGTGTCTTTCCACTTTCGACCATGGTAACCCTGGAGGAAACTTTTAAGCGTGTAAGCATCCATATGCGACTTCTCGGACGACTTTTCACTCGACCCCACCATCCTGGTAACATTTTTAAGCATTCAAAACCTAACACCAGAGATCAGGTGCTTCATCGAGGCAATCTTGTCGAGTTAAGTTCAACTTCTTGAGCGGTTTTCACTTGACCATGGTAACCTGGAAGAAATTTGTAGCGTTTAAAACCTAAGTCCAAACATCCAGGAGCCGTCCAGCCAATATTGGCCACGTTAGGAGCAAATTCTGTGACAACCTTTTGACTCGACCCCATACGCTCGATTAAATTTTTAAGCATTCAAAGCTTAAGCCCAGACATCCAGGCGCTTCATCCACGCGATATTGGCGGGAAAAGTGCGAGATTTCATACACTTTTCCACTCGACCACAGTAACAATGGAAGAAAGGAAATTTATAATCGTTCAAACCTACACCCAGGCTCACAGAACTAACCCCATATCTGTAACACATCACTGGGCATGATTTTATTTAGTAATGGCCCAGGGTACAGTTTTTAAGGCTTGGGCCTAAACTCCCCTATTACGACCTTAGATGGAATTTTTGTCTAGGAATTTAAAAGGGTAACATTGAGATGACAAAGAAGCTTCAGGTAGAAGTGGCAAGAGAAAGCGCAAGACATCATATTTAGCACATAAAAGATTTATTGCTCCCAAAACCAGCCTTATTTACAACATCTGGGACACATGGTAACAAACAACATGAAATTATACATAATCAAGACAAGCGGGAGAGGAACTGAAAGTAGCGCTAAAACAAATCAAAGAAATAAATATAACAAAAGATCCCCACTGTCTCCGCCCAATCCTCTAAATAAGAAAACAAACAAACAATGGAAAAGAAATCTTCAGCGCAAATGCGCCCTAAACTTACTCTAACTACAAAACACAAAAATACACATTTTAGCGCACTTCACTATCTAGTGAATCTAATATGAAGAATTAAATCCTCGTGCAAGATGTATGTCACGTGACTTACTAAGCTGTTCCCGTCTCCCGTGTCAAACCACACTCTAGTCTCGTAAGCAATAACAGTAATAACAACTAAACCAGTCTGCGCCAAGTCACAAACAAACTCAGCCATCTTCCAGTTGCGCTTCCACTTTTAAAGGTCTCCAGGCAGATCGCAATTGGCAGAGATCACCACGGCGTCACAAGTGACCAGCGATGATTGACAGCCACACCAGCCAACAGATTTCGAGTAGGCGGTACCTAGAAAACACTAAAAGTGACAGAACAGAAAAAAAAAAGAACATACACACCAGTGTATGTAGTTCGTAACACTCCCCCAGAATAAACTCTTTTGGTAAAACAAAAAGTTTACACTCTTGAAAGAGCATCCGCCAAGATGTTATCAGCGCCCCTTTTGTGTCTTATATCAAACTATAACTCTGCAGAAAAAGTGACCACCGAGTCAACCTCTGATTATGATTGTACAGCTTTGAAAAGAAATATCAAAGGACTGTGATCCGCAAAAGGTTGCACACTAGATCCAAGATAAACCTCAAAATGTTGTAATGCAAAAATTAAAGCAAAGCGTCTCTTTTTCAATGACTGAATAGTTTAACTGATTCTTGTTAAACTTCCTAGAGAAATAACTTACTGGATGAGGTATACCCTGCTTATCATCCTGTAATAAAACAACACCAACCCCAACATTACTTGCATCCACCTCAATCAATCAATCAATCAATCATTTTTATTTATATAGCGCTTTTAACAACACAGGTTGCATCAAAGCACTGTACAGTATAATGACAGGGATGTATAGTGACGAGGTGACCAATTTCTTATTAAATGCAGAGAGCGGTCTCTGTAGTCAATTCAACGATAGTCACTAAAAGTTAAGTGTCCCCAACCAAGCAAGCCAGAGGCGACAGCGGCAAGGAAACAAAACCCCATGCATACAGAATGGAGAAAAAAAAACCTTAGGAGAAACCAGACTCAGTTGGGGTCAGTTCTCCTCTGACCGGGCAGCCAGCACTTAACCTCCAGTTCAATTTTAAACGCAGCTGTGTCAGATAGTGTAAATGACTTGAGTGTGTGCTTGCGTGTGTGTGTGTGTGTGTGCATCAGGATCTAGTGATCTATCGTGGCCAGGCGCATCTAGGTTTTTCTGGTCTCTGATGAACATAATCTCTGGGTGCTGATCCACCATCTAGTCTGGATACAAACTGTGAAAACAGATTGAGAAAGAAACAGGACTAATATTAACGTAGATGCCATTCTTTTGTACGATGTCACAAGTACATACGTATTTTAGAAATAGTGTTCCCGGTTCCAGCAAATCTAAGTAATGCAGCCTAAAAAATCCTTTATGCAGTTTGAATAATAAAAAGGTAATGTTGGTTGTGTTATGTGTAGGCTAAGTTAAAAGATGTGTCTTTAAAAAAATAAATATAACAAAAGATCCCCACTGTCTCACCCAATCCTCTAAATAAGAAAACAAACAAACAATGGAAAAAGAAATCTTCCAAGCCATAAATCGCCCCTAAACTTACTCTAACTACAAAACACAAATACACATTTAGCGCACTTCACTATCTAGTGAATCTAATACAGAAAATTAAATCCTACGTGCAAGATGTATGTCACGTGACTTACTAAGCTGTTCCACGTCTCCGTGTCAAACCACACTCCTAGTCTAAGTAAGCAATAACAGTAATAACAACTAAACCAGTCACCGCATGAGTCACAAACAAACTCAGCCATCTTCCAGTTGCGCTTCCACTTTAAAGGTCTCCAGGCAGATCGCGGTGGCAGAGATCACACGGCGTCACAAGTGACCAGCGATGATTGACAGCCACACCAGCCAACAGATTTCTGAGAAGTAGGCGGTACCTAGAAAACACTAAAAGTGACAGAACAGAGAGAAAAAAGAACATACACACGAACCAGTGTATGGTTCGTAACACCCCATTACTACAACGTTTTTTTGGGCATGACCTTGGCACAGGTCAAGACTTCTCGGAGGCTTTCCCACTCGACCATGGTAACCCTGGAAGAAATTTTTAAAGCGTTAAAGCAAATCCAGACATCAGGCTCACAGACTAACCCCATAACAGTAACACATTACTGGGCATGATTTTATTCAGTAAAGGCCTGGGACCACAGACTCACCCCATTACTACAAAACTATTATAGGCATGAGGCTTGGCGGGTTAAGTGTGACGTCTCGTGAGGCTTTCCCACTTGACCATGGTAACCCTTGAAGAAATTTTTTACATTTCAAAAACTAAGTCCACATATCCAGGCTCAAGACTAACCCCATAACAGCAAGACATTACTGGGCATGATTTTATTCACTAAAGGCCCTGTATTACAGTTTCTTTAAGTTCTAGGCCCACACACTCACCCCATTACTATAACAATTTTATGGGCATAATCATTTGGCGAGTTGTGTGTGACTTCTTATAGGCTTTCCCACTCGACCATATTAACCCTGGAAGAAATTTTTAAGCGTTCAAAACCTAAATCCAGACATACAGGCTCACAGACTAACCCCATAACAGAAACACATTACTGGGCATGATTTTATTCAGTAAAGGCCTGGGCCCACAGACTCACTCCATTGCTTTAACACTATTAGGGGCATGAACATGACCGGGTTAAGTGTGACTTCTCGGACGCTAATCCACTCGACCATGGTAACCCTGGAAGAGGTTTTTAAGCATTCAAAACCTACGCCCAGACATCCAGGCGATATTGGCCAGTTTAAGTGCGACTTCTCGGGCGCTAATCCACTCGACCATGGTAACCCTGGAACAAATATTTGAGCGTTCAAAACCTCGTCGAGACATCTGGCTCACAGACTAACCCCATAACAGTAACACATTACGGAGCATGATTTTATTCAGTAAGGACCCTGTATTACAGTTTTCTTTAAGCCCTGGGCCCACAAACTCACCCCATTACTATGACACTTTAATGGGCATGATCTTCTTGGCGGGTTAAGTGTGACTTCTCGTAGAGTTTTCCACTCGACCATGGTGACCCAGGAAGAAATTTTTAAGCGTTCAAAACCTAAGTCCAGACATCTAGGCGCTTCATCCAGGCGATATTTGCGGTTTAAATCGACTTCTCGGATGCTAATCCACTCGACCATGGTAACCCTGGAACAAATTTTTAAAGCGTTCAAAACCTAGATCCAGACATCCAGGCTCACAGACTAACCCCGTAACAGTAACACATTACTGGGCATGATTTTATTCAGTAAAGCCCTGGGCCCACAGACTCACCCCATTACTATAACAGGCGTGATCTTGGTGGGTTAAGTGTGACTTCTCGTAGGCTTTCCCACTCGACCGACCATGGTAACCCTAGAAGAAGTTTTAAAGCGTTCAAAACCTACGCCCAGACATTCACGCAATATTGGCCAGTTTAAGTGCGACTTCTCGGACGCTAATCCACTCGACCATGGTAACCCTGGAACAAATATTTGAGCGTTCAAAACCTCGTCGAGACATCCAGGCTCTGAGACTAACCCCATAACAGTAACACATTACTGGGCCCACAGACTCACTCCATTACTTTAACACTGTTAGGGCATGATCTTGGCGGGTTAAGTGTGACTTCTCGTGAAGCTTTCCCACTCGACCATGGTAACCCTGGAAGAAGTTTTTAAAGCGTTCAAAAAACCTACGCCCAGACATCCAAGCGATATTGGCTGGGTTAAGTGTGTGACTTCTCGTAGGTTTTCCCACTTGACCATGGTAACCCTGGAACAAATATTTGGCGTTCAAAACCTACGTCCAGACACCCAGGATCACAGACTAATCCCATAACAGTAACACATTACTGGGCATGATTTTATTCAGTAAAGGCCTGGGCCCACAAACTCACCCCATTATTACAACACTGTTATGGTCATGATCTTGGCAGGTTAAGAGTGACTTCGTGAGGCTTTCTTACCTGACAACGGTAACCCTGGAAGAAACTTTTAAGCATTCAAAGCCTACGTCCAGACATCCAAGCACACAAACTAAACCCTTAAAAAGTAACACATTACTTGGCATGATTTTATTCAGTAAAGTCCGGGCCAACAGACTCACCCCTATTACTATAAAACTTTTATGGGAATGATCTTGGCGGATTAAGTGTGACTTCTCGTAGGCTTTCCCACTCGACCATGGTAACCCTGGAACAAATATTTAGACGTTCAAAACCTACGTCGAGACATCCAGGCTCACAGACTAAGCCCATAACAGTTACACATTACTGGGCATGATTTTATTCAGTAAAGGCCTGAACCCACAGACTCACCCCCATTACTATAACACTATTATGGGCATGATCTTGGCAGGGTTAAGTGTGACTTCTCGTAGGCTTTCCCACTCGACCATGGTAACCCTGGAACAAATATTTAGATGTTCAAAATCTCGTCGAGACATCCAGGCTCACAGACTAACCCCATAACAGTTACACATTACTGGGCATGATTTTATTCAGTAAAGGCCTGGGCCGCAGACTCACTCCATTACTATAACACTATTAGGGGCATGATCTTGGCGGGTTAAGTGCGACTTCGTGAGGCTTTCCCATTCGACCATGGTAACCCTGGAAGAAGTTTTTAAGCGTTTAAAACCTAAGTCCAGACATCCAGGCGATTTTGGCCGGTTTAAGTGCGACTTTTCGGACGCTAATCCACTCGACCATGGTAACCCTGGAACAAATATTTGAACGTTCAAAACCTACGTCCAGACATCCAGGCTCACAGACTAACCCCATAACAGTCACACATTACTGGGCATGATTTTATTCAGTAAAGGCCTGAGCCCACAAACTCACCCCATTATTACAACACTATTATGGGCATGATCTTGGCGGGTTAAGTGTGACTTCTCGTAGGTTTTTCCCACTCGACCATAGTAACCCTGGAAGAAATATTGAAGCATTCAAAACCTAAATCCAGACATCCAGGCTCACAGACTAACCCCATAACAGTTACAGATTACAGGGCATGATTTTATTCAGTAAAGGCCTGGACCCACAGACTCACCCCATTACTATAACACTATTATGGGCATGATCTTGGCCGGGTTAAATGTGACTTCTCGTATGATTTCCCACTCAACCATGGTAACCCTGAAAAAAATATTGAAGCATTCAAAACCTAAATCCAGGTTCACAGACTAACCCCATAACATTTACACATTACTGGGCATGACTTTACTCAGTAAAGGCCCTGTATTACAGTTTTCTTTAAGGCCTGGGCCCACAAACTCAATCCATTACTATAACACTTATATGGGCATGATCTTGGCAGGGTTAAGCGTGACTTGTCGTAGGCTTTCTTACTCAACAATGGTAAGCCTGGAAGAAACTTTTAAGCATTCGAAGCCTACGTCCAGACATCCAAGCACACAGCCTAACCCTTAACAGTAACACATTACTGGGCATGATTTTATTCAGTAAAGGCCTGAGCCCACAGACTCACCCCATTACTATTACACTATTATGGGCATGATCTTGGCCGGGTTAAGTGTGACTTCTCGTAGGTTTTCCCACTCGACCATGGTAACCCTGGAAGATATATTGAAGCATTCAAAACCTAAGTCCAGACATCCAGGTTCACAGACTAACCCCATAACAGTTGCACATTACAGGGCATGAGTTTATTCAGTAAAAGACTGGGCCCACAGACTCACCCCATTACTGTAACAGGCATGATCTTGGCCGGGTTAAGTGTGACTTCTCATAGGTTTTTCCACTCGACCATGGTGACCCTGGAAGAAATTTTTAAGCGTTCAAAACCTAAGTCCAGACATCTAGGCTCTTCATCCAGGCGATATTTGCTGGTTTAAGTGCGACTTCTCGGACGCTAATCCACTCAATCATGGTAACCCTGGAACAAATTTTTAAGCGTTCAAAACCTAGATCCAGACATCCAGGCTCACAGACTAACCCCATAACAGTAACACATTACTGGGCATGATTTTATTCAGTAAAGGCCTGGGCCCCACAGACTCACTCCATTACTTTAACACTATTATGGGCATGATCTTGGCGGGTTAAGTGTGACTTCTCGTAGGTTTTCCCACTCGACCATGGTAACCCTGGAAGAAGTTTTTAGCGTTCAAAACCTCGCCCAGACATCCAGGCGATATTGGCCAGTTTAAGTGAGACTTCTCGGGCGCTAATCCACTCGACCATGGTAACCCTGGAACAAATATTTGAGCGTTCAAAACCTCGTCGAGACATCATGGCTCACAGACTAACCCCATAACAGTAACACATTACGGGGCATGATTTTATTCAGTAAGGGCCCTGTATTACAGTTTTCTTTAAGGCCTGGGCCCACAAAATCACCCCATTACTATGACACTTTAATGGGCATGATCTTGGCCGGGTTAAGTGTGACTTCTCGTAGGTTTTTCCACTCGACCATGGAGACCCTGGAAGAAACTTTTTAAGCGCTCAAAACCTAAGTCCAGACATCTGGCGCTTCATCCAGAGCGATATTTTGCGGTTTAAGTGCGACTTCTCGGATGCTAATCCACTCGACAATGGTAACCCTGGAACAAATTTTTAAGCGTTCAAAACCTAGATCCAGACATCCAGGCTCACAGACTAACCCCATAACAGCAACACATTACTGGGCATGATTTTATTCAGTAAAGGCCTGGGCCACAAACTCACCCCATTACTATGACACTTTCATGGGCATGATCTTGGCCGGGTTAAGTGTGACTTTTCGTAGGCTTTCCCACTCGACCATGGTAACCCTGGAAGAAGTTTTTAAGCGTTCAAAGCCTCGCCCAGACATCCAGAGCGATATTGGCCAGTTTAAGTGCGACTTCTCGGGCGCTAATCCACTCGACCATGGTAACCCTGGAACAAATATTTGAGCGTTCAAAACCTACGTCGAAACATCCTGGCTCACAGACTAACCCCATAACAGTAACACATTACGGGGCATGATTTTATTCAGTAAGGACCCTATATTACAGTTTTCTTTAAAGCCTGGGCCCACAAACTCACCCATTACTATGACACTTTAATGGGCATGATCTTCTTGGCGGGTTAAGTGTGACTTCTCGTAGAGTTTTCCAGTCGACCATGGTGACCCTGGAAGAAATTTTTAAGCGTTCAAAACCTAAGTCCAGACATCTAGGCGCTTCATCCAGGCGATATTTGCGGTTTAAGTGCGACTTCTCGGATGCTAATCCACTGCGACCATGATAACCCTGGAACAAATTTTTAAGCGTTCAAAACCTAGATCCAGACATCCAGGCTCACAGACTAACCCATAACAGTAACACATTACTGTGCATGATTTTATTCAGTAAAGCCCTGGGCCCACAGACTCACCCCATTACTATAACAGGCGTGATCTTGGCGGGTTAAGTGTAACTTCTCGTAGGCTTTCCCACTCGACCATGGTAACCCTAGAAGAAGTTTTAAGCGTTCAAAACCTACGCCCAGACATCCAGGCGATATTGGCCAGTTTAAGTGCGATTTCTCGGACGCTAATCCACTCGACCATGGTAACCCTGGAACAAATATTTGAACGTTCAAAACCTACGTCCAGATATCCAGGCTCTAGACTAACCCCATAACAGCAAGACATTACTGGGCATGATTTTATTCACTAAAGGCCCTGTATTACAGTTTTCTTCAAGGCCTGGGCCACAAACTCACCACAGTACTATAACACTTTCAAGGGCATGATCTTTGTCGGGTTTATTTTATTCAGTAAAGGCCTGAGCCCACAGACTCACCGCATTACTATAACACTATTATGGGCATGATCTTGGCGGTTTAAGTGTGACTTCTCGTAGTCTTTCCCACTCCAACAATGGCAACCCTGGAAGAAATATTCAAGCATTCAAAACCTACGTCCAGACATACAGGCTCACAGACTAACCCCATAACAGTAACACATTACTGGGCATGATTTTATTCAGTAAAGGCCCTGTATTACAGTTTTCCTTAAGGCTTGGGCCCACAAACTCACTCCATTACTATAACACTAATAGGGGCATGATCTTGGCGGGTTAAGTGTGACTTCTCGTAGGCTTTCCCCTCGACCATATTAACCCTGGAAGAAATTTTTAAGCGTTCAAAACCTAAATCCAGACATCCAGGCTCACAGACAAACCCCATAACAGCAACACATAACTGGGCATGATTTTATTCAGTAAGGCCTGGGCCCACAGATTCAACCCATTACTATTAAACTTTCATGGGCATGATCTTGACAGGGTTAGAGTGACTTCTCGAAGGTTTTCCCACTCGACCATGGTAACCCTGGAAGAAATTTTTAAGCATTCAAAACCTAAGTCCAGACATCCAGGCGATATTGTCCGGTTTAAGTGTGACTTCTCGGGACGCTAATCCACTCGACCATGGTAACCCTGGAACAAATGTTTGGCGTTCAAAACCTACATCCAGACATCCAGGCGCTTCATCCAGTCGATATTGGTCGGTTTAAGTGTGACTTCTCGGGCGCTTATCCACTCGACCATGGTAACCTGGAACAAATTTTTGAGCATTCAAAACCTCGTCCAGACATCCAGGCTCACAGACTAATCCCATAACAGTAACACATTACTGGGCATGATTTTATTCAGTAAAGGCCTGGACCCACAAACTCACCCCAATACTACAACATTATTAAGGGCATGATCTTGGCGACTTAAGTGTGACTTCTCGTAGGCTTTCCCACTCGACCATGGTTACCCTGGAAGAAATTTTTAAACGTTCAAAATCTAAATCCAGACATCCAGGCTCACAGACTAACCCCATAACAGTAACACATTACTGGGCATGATTTTATTCAGTAAAGGCCCTGTATTACAGTTTTCTTTAAGGCCTGGGCCCACAAACTCACCCCATTACTATAAAACTTTAAAGGGCATGATCTTGACAGGGTTAAGAGTGACTTCTCATAGGCTTTCCCACTCGACCATGGTAACCCTGTAACAAATGTTTGGCGTTCATAACCTACATCCAGACATCCAGGCGCTTCATCCAGTCGATATTGGTCGGTTTAAGTGTGACTTCTCGGACGCTTATCCACTCGACCATGGTAACCCTGGAACAAATTTTTGAGCATTCAAAACCTACGTCCAGACATCAGGCTCACAGACTAATCCTATAACAGTAACACATTACTGGGCATGATTTTATTCAGTAAAGGCCTGGACCCACAAACTGACCCCAATACTACAACATTATTACGGGCATGATCTTGGCGACTTAAGTGTGACTTCTCGTAGGCTTTCCCACTCGACCATGGTTACCCTGGAAGAAATTTTTAAGCGTTCAAAATCTAAATCCAGACATCCAGGCTCACAAACTAACCCCATAACAGTAACACATTACTGGGCATGATTTTATTCAGTAAAGGCCCTGTATTACAGTTTTCTTTAAGGCCTGGGCCCACAAACTCACCCCATTACTATAAAACTTTAAAGGGCATGATCTTGACAGGGTTAAGAGTGACTTCTCATAGGCTTTCCCACTCGACCATGGTAACCCTGGAAGAAATTTTTAAGCGTTCAAAACCTAAGTCCAGACATCCAGGGCTTCATCCAGGCGCTTCAACCAGTTGATATTGGCGGTTTAAGTGCAACTCTTTGGATGCTAATCCACTCGACCATGGTAACCCTGAAACAAATATTTGAGCATTCAAAACCTACGTCCAGATATCCAGGCTCTAGACTAACCCCATAACAGCAAGACATTACTGGGCATGATTTTATTCACTAAAGGCCCTGTATTACAGTTTTCTTCAAGGCCTGGGCCACAAACTCACCCCAGTACTATAACACTTTCAAGGGCATGATCTTTGTGGGTTTATTTTATTCAGTAAAGGCCTGAGCCCACAGACTCACCCCATTACTATAACACTATTATGGGCATGATCTTGGCGGTTTAAGTGTGACTTCTCGTAGTCTTTCCCACTCAACAATGGCAACCCTGGAAGAAATATTCAAGCATTCAAAACCCTCGTCCAGACATACAGGCTCACAGACTAACCCCATAACAGTAACACATTACTGGGCATGATTTTATTCAGTAAAGGCCTGTATTACAGTTTTCCTTAAGGCTTGGGCCCACAAACTCACTCCATTACTATAACACTAATAGGGGCATGATCTTGGCGGGTTAAGTGTGACTTCTCGTAAAGCTTTCCCACTCGACCATATTAACCCTGGAAGAAATTTTTAAAAGTTCAAAACCTTAATCCAGACATCCAGGCTCACAGACAAACCCCATAACAGCAACACATTACTGTGCATGATTTTATTCAGTAAAGGCCTGGGCCCCACAGATTCAACCCATTACTATTAAACTTTTATGGGCATGATCTTGACAGGGTTAAGAGTGACTTCTCGTAGGCTTTCCCACTCGACCATGGTAACCCTGTAACAAATGTTTGAGCATTCAAAACCTACATCCAGACATCCAGGCGCTTCATCCAGTCGATATTGGCTGGTTTAAGTGCTGACTTCTCGGGACGCTTATCCACTCGACCATGGTAACCCTGGAACAAATTTTTGAGCATTCAAAACCTACGTCCAGACATCCAGGCTCACAGACTAATCCCATAACAGTAACACATTACTAGGCATGATTTTATTCAGTAAAGGCCTGGACCCACAAACTCACCCCAATACTACAACATTATTATGGGCATGATCTTGGCCGACTTAAGTGTGACTTCTCGTAGGCTTTCCCACTCGACCATGGTTACCCTGGAAGAAATTTTTAAGCGTTCAAAACCTAAGTCCAGACATCCAGGGGCTTCATCCAGGTGATATTGGCCGGTTTAAGTGCAACTCTTTGGATGCTAATCCACTCGACCATGGTAACCCTGGAACAAATATTTGAGCATTCAAAAACTATGCCCAGATATCCAGGCTCCAGACTAACCCCATATCAGCAAGACATTACTGGGCATGATTTTATTCACTAAAGGCCCTGTAATACAGTTTTCTTCAAGGCCTGGGCCCACAAACTCAGCCCAGTACTATAACACTTTAAAGGGCATGATCTTGACAGGGTTAAGAGTTACTTCTCATAGGCTTTCCCACTCGACCATGGTAACCCTGGAAGAAATTTTTAAGCGTTCAAAACCTAAGTCCAGACATCCAGAGGCTTCATCCAGGCGCTTCATCCAGGCGATATTGGCCGGTTTAAGTGCAACTCTTTGGATGCTAATCCACTCGACCATGGTAACCCTGGAACAAATATTTGAGCAATCAAAACCTACGTCCAGATATCCAGGCTCTAGACTAACCCCATAACAGCAAGACATTACTGGGCATGATTTTATTCACTAAAGGCCCTGTTTTACAGTTTTCTTCAAGGCCTGGGCCCACAAACTCACCCCAGTACTATAACACTTTCAAGGGCATGATCTTGACAGGGTTAAGAGTTACTTCTCGTAGTCTTTCCCACTCAACAATGGCAACCCTGGAAGAAATATTCAAGCATTCAAAACCTACGTCCAGACATACAGGCTCACAGACTAACCCCATAACAGTAACACATTACTGGGCATGATTTTATTCAGTAAAGACCCTGTATTACAGTTTTCCTTAAGGCTTGGGCCCACAAACTCACTCCATTACTATAACACTAATAGGGGCATGATCTTGGCCGGGTTAAGTGTGACTTCTCGTGAGCTTTCACTCGACCATATTAACCCTGGAAGAAATTTTTAAGCGTTCAAAACCTAAATCCAGGCTCACAGACAAACCCCATAACAGCAACACATTACTGGGCATGATTTTATTCAGTAAAGGCCTGGGCCCACAGATTCAACCCATTACTATTAAACTTTTATGGGCATGATCTTGACAGGGTTAAGAGTGACTTCTCGTAGGCTTTCCCACTCGACCATGGTAACCCTGGAAGAAATTTTTCAAGCGTTCAAGACATCCAGGCGATATTGTCCGGTTTAAGTGCGACTTCTCGGACGCTAATCCACTTGACCATGGTAACCTATAACAAATGTTTGGCGTTCAAAACCTACATCCAGACATCCAGGCGCTTCATCCAGTCGATATTGGCGGTTTAAGTGCGACTTCTCGGATGCTAATCCACTCAACCATGGTAACCCTGGAACAAATATTTGAGCATTCAAAACCTACGTCCAGATATTCAGGCTTAAGACTAAGCCCATAACAGCAAGACATTACTGGGCATGATTTTATTCACTAAAGGCCCTGTATTACAGTTTTCTTCAAGGCCTGGGCCCACAAACTCACTCCAGTACTATAACACTTTCAAGGGCATGATCTTTGTCGGGTTTATTTTATTCAGTAAAGGCCTGAGCCCACAGACTCACCCCATTACTATAACACTATTATGGGCATGATCTTGGCGGTTTAAGTGTGACTTCTCGTAGTCTTTCCCACTCAACAATGGCAACCCTGGAAGAAATATTCAAGCATTCAAAACCTACGTCCAGACATACAGGCTCACAGACTAACCCCATAACAGTAACATATTACTGGGCATGATTTTATTCAGTAAAGGCCCTGTATTACAGTTTTCTTTAAGGCCTGGGGACACAAACTCACTCCATTACTATAAAACTTTAAAGGGCATGATCTTGACAGGGTTAAGAATGACTTCTCATAGGCTTTCCCACTCGACCATGGTAACCCTGGAAGAAATTTTTAAGCGTTCAACACCTAAGTCCAGACATCCCGAGGCTTCATCCAGGCAATATTGGCCGGTTTAAGTGCAACTCTTTGGATGCTAATCCACTCGACCATGGTAACCCTGGAACAAATATTTGAGCATTCAAAACCTACGTCCAGATATCCAGGCTCTAGACTAACCCCCCCTGTAACAGCAAGACATTACTGGGCATGATTTTATTCACTAAAGGCCTCTATT
The DNA here is from genome assembly GCF_018831695.1 of Puntigrus tetrazona. NCBI lineage: Eukaryota > Metazoa > Chordata > Actinopteri > Cypriniformes > Cyprinidae > Puntigrus > Puntigrus tetrazona. Next base: position 124,636 of record NW_025048649.1, read on the forward strand.
ACAGTTTTCTTCAAGGCCTGGGCCCACAAACTCACCCCAGTACTATAACACTTTCAAAGGGCATGATCTTTGTCGGGTTTATTTTATTCAGTAAAGGCCTGAGCCCACAGACTCACCCCATTACTATAACACTATTATGGGCATGATCTTGGCCGGTTTATGTGTGACTTCTCGTAGTCTTTCCCACTCAACAATGGCAACCCTGGAAGAAATATTGAAGCGTTCAAAACCTAAATCCAGACATCCAGGCTCATAGACTAAACCCATAACAGTAAGACATTACTGGGCATGATTTTATTCAGTAAAGGCCTGGGCCCACAGACTCACCCCATTACTACAAAACTATTATGGGCATGATCTTGGCCGAGTTAAGTGTGACTTCTCGTAGGGCTTTCCCACTTGACCATAGTAACCCTTGAAGAAATTATTAACATTTCAAAAACTAAGTCCAGATATCATGGCTCAAGACTAACCCCATAACAGCAAGACATTACTGGACATGATATTAGTCAGTAGAAGCCCTGTATTACAGTTTTCTTTAAGTTCTGGGCCCACACATTCCCCCCATTACTATAACAATTTTATGGGCATAATCTTGGCTGAGTTCTGTGTGACTTCTCGTAGAGGCTTTCCCACTCGACCATATTACCCTGGAAGTAATTTTTAAGCGTTCAAAACCTAAATCCAGATATCCAGGCTCACAGACTAACCCCATAACAGGAACACATTACTGGGCATAATTTTATTCACTAAAAGCCCTGTATTACAGTTTTCTTTAAGGCCTGGGCCCACAAACTCACCCCATTACTATGACACTTTCATGGGCATGATCTTGGCCGGGTTAAGTGTGACTTCTAAATAGGTTTTCCCACTCGACCATGATAACCCTGGAAGAAATATTGAAGCGTTCAAAACCTAAATCCAGACATCCAGGCTCATAGACTAAAGCCATAACAGTAACACATTACTGGACATGATTTTATTCAGTAAAGGCCTGGGCCCACAGACTCATCCCATTACTACAAAACTATTATGGGTATGATCTTGGCCAGGTTAAGTGTCACTTCTCGTACGCTTTCCCACTCGACCATGGTAACCCTGGAAGAAATTTTTAACATTTCAAAAACTAAGTCCAGATATCCAGGCTCAAGACTATCCCCATAACAGCAAGACATTACTGGGCATGATTTTATTCAGTAAAGGCCCTGTATTTTGGTTTTCTTTAAGGCATGGGCCAACAAACTCACCCCATTGCTAAAACACATTCATGGGCATGATCTTGGCCGGGTTAAGTGTGACGTCTTGTAGGTTTTCCCACTCGACCATGGTAACCCTGGAAGAAATATTGAAGCATTCAAAACCTAAATCCAGACATCCAGGCTCACAGACTAACTTCATAACAGTAACACATTACTGGACATGATTTTATTCAGTAAAGGCCTGGGCCCACAGACTCATCCCATTACTATAACACTATTATGGGCATGATCTCGGCCGGGTTAAGTGTGACTTCTCGTGAGGCTTTCCCACTCCACCATGGTAACCCTTGAAGAAATTTTTACATTTCAAAACTAACTCCAGATATCCAGGCTCAAGACTAACCCCATAACAGCAAGACATTACTGGGAATGATTTTATTCAGTAAAGGGCTGGGACCAGAAACTCACCCATTACTATAACACGTTTATGGGCATGATATTGGCAGGGTTAAGCGTGACTTCTCGTAGGCTTTCTTACTCGACAGTGGTAACCCTGGAAGAAACTTTTAAGCATTCAAAGCCTACGTCCAGACATCCAATCAGACAGACTAACCCTTAACAGTAACACATTACTGGGCATGATTTTATTCAGTAAGGCCTGGGCCAACAGACTCACCCCATTACTATAAAACTTTTTATGGAATGATCTTGGCCGGGTTAAGTGTGACTTCTCGTAGGATTTCCCACTATACCATGATAACACTGGAAGAAATTTTTAAGCGTTCAAAACCTAAATATGAGACATCCAGGCTCACAGACGAACCCCACCAACAGTAAACCATTACTGGGCATGATTTTATTCAGTAAAGGCCCTGTATTACGTTTTCTTTAAGGCATGGGCAAACAAACTCACCCCATCACTATAACACTTTTTTATGGGCATGATCTTGGCAGGGTTAAAGCGTGACTTCTCGTAGCCTTTCTTACTCGTCAAAGGTAACCCTGTAAGAAACTTTTAAGCATTCAAAGCCTACGTCCAGACATCCAAGCCCACAGATTAACCCCTTAACAGTAACACATTACTGGGCATGATTTTATTCAGTAAAGGCCTGGGCCCACAGACTCACTCCATTACTATAACACAATTAGGGGGCATGATCTTGGCCGGGTTAAAGTGTGACTTCTCGTAGGCTTTCCCACTCAACCACGGTATCCCTGGAAGAAGTTTTTAAAGCGTTCAAATCCTAAATATAAACATCCAGGCTCACAGACGAACCCCATAACAATAAACCATTACTGGGCATGATTTTATTCAGTAAAGGCCTGGGCCCACAGACTCACCCCATTACTATAACACTATTATGGGCATGATCTTGGCCGGGTTAAGTGTGACTTCTGGTATGCTCTCCCACTTGACCATGGTAACCCTGGAAGAAATATTGAAGCATTTAAAACTTACATTCAGACATCCAGGTTCACAGACTAACCCCATAACAATTACACATTACTGGACATGATATTAGTCAGTAGAAGCCCTGTATTACAGTTTTCTTTAAGGCCTGGACCCACAAACTCAACCCATTACTGTAACACTTTTATGGCCATGATCTTGGCAGGGTTAAGCGTGACTTGTCGTAGGCTTTCTTACTCGTCAATGGTAACCCTGGAAGAAACTTTTAAGCATTCAAAGCCTATGTCCAGACATCCAAGCACACAGACTAACCCCTTCACAGTAACACATTACTGGGCATGATTTTATTCAGTAAAGGCCTGGGCCAACAGACTCAACCCATTACTATAAAACTTTTATATGGAATGATCTTGGCGGGTTAAGTGTGACTTCTCGTAGGCTTTCCCAATCGACCATGGTAACCCTGGAAGAAATTTTTAACATTTCAAAAACTAAGTCCAGACATCCAGGCTCAAGACTAACCCCATAACAACAAGACATTACTGGGAAGGATTTTATTCAGTAAAGGCCTGGGACCAGAAACTCACCCATTACTATAACACGTTTATGGGCATGATCTTGGCAGGGTTAAGCGTGACTCTCGTAGGCTTTCTTACTCGACAGTGGTAACCCTGGAAGAAACTTTTAAGCATTCAAAGCCTACTTCCAGACATCCAAGCACACAGTCTAACCCCCTTAACAGTAAAACATTACTGGGCATGATTTTTTACTCAGTAAAGGCCCTGTATTACAGTTTTCTTTAAGGCATGGGCCCACAAACTCACCTTATTAGTATAATACTTTCATGGGTATGATCTTGGCAGGGTAAAGCGTGACTTCTCGTAGGCTTTCCCACTCGACCATGGTAACCCTGGAAGAAATTTTTAAGCATTCAAAGCCTACGTCCAGACATCCAATCACACAAACACCCCTTAACATTAACACATTACTGGGCCAGATTTTATTCAGTAAAGGCCTGGGCCCACAGACTCACCCCATTACTATAACACTATTATGGGCATGATCTTGGCCGGGTTAAGTGTGACTTCTCGTATGCTTTCCCACTCGACCATGGTAACCCTGGAAGAAATTTTTAACATTTCAAAAACTAAGTCCAGATATCCAGGCTCAAGACTATCCCCATAACAGCAAGTCATTACTGGGCATGATTTTATTCAGTAAAGGCCCTGTATTACGGTTTTCTTTAAGGCATGGGCCAACAAACTCACCCCATTACTATAACACATTCATGGGCATGATCTTGGCTTGAGTTAAGTGTAGCGTCTTGTAGGTTTTCCCACTCGACCATGGTAACCCTGGAAGAAATATTGAAGCATTCAAAGCCTACGTCCAGACATCCAAGCACACAGACTAACCCCTTAACAGTAACACATTACTGGGCATGATTTTATTCAGTAAAGGCCCGGGCTTACAGACTCACCCCATTACTATAAAACTTTTATGGGAATGATCTTGGCTTGGAGTTAAGTGTGACTTCTCGTAAGCTTTCCCACTATACCATGGTAACCCTGGAAGAAATTTTTAAGCGTTCAAAACCTAAAACTAGACATCCAGGCTCACAGACTAACCCCAAAACAGTAACACAGTACGGGGCATGATTTTATTCAGTAAAGGCCTGAGCCCACAGACTCACCCCATTACTATAACACTATTATGGGCATGAACTTGGCGGGATAAGTGTAACTTCTCGTATGCTTTCCACTCGACCATGGTAACCCTGGAAGAATTTTTAAGCGTTCAAAACGTAAATCCAGACATCCAGGCTCACAGACTAACCCCATAACAGGAACACATTACTGGGCATGATTTTATTCACTAAAGGCCCTGTATTACTTTCTTAAAGCCTGGACCAAAAAGACTTACCCCAATACTATAACACTTTCATGGGCATGATCTTGGCGGGTTAAGTGTGACTTCTAAATAGGTTTTCCCACTCGACCATGGTAACCCTGGAACAAATATTTGAGCGTTCAAAACCTATGTCTAGACATCGAGGATCACAGACTAATCCCTTAACAGTAACACATTACTGGGCATGATTTTATTTAGTAAAGGCATGGGCCCACAAACTCACCCCTTTATTACAACACTATTATGGGCATGATCTTGGTGGACTTAAGTGTGACTTCTCGTAGGCTTTCCCACTCGACCATGGTAAGCCTGTAACAAATATTTGAGCGTTCAAAACCTACGTCCAGACATCCAGGCTCACAGATTATCCCCATAACAGCTACACATTACTGCGTATGACTTTATTCAGTAAAGGCATGGGACCAGAAACTCAAACCATTACTATAACACTTTTATGGGCATGGTCTTGGCAGGTTTAAGCATGAATTCTCGTAGGCTTTCTTACTCGACAATGGTAACTCTGGAAGAAACTTTTAAGCATTCAAAGCCTACGTCTAGACATCCAAGCACACAGACTAGCCCCTTCACAGTAACACATTACTTGGCATGATTTTATTCAGTAAAGGCCTGGGCCAACAGACTCACCCCATTACTATAAAACTTTTATGGGAATGATCTTGTCCGGGTTAATTGTGACTTCTCGTAGGCTTTCCCACTCGACCATGGTAACCCTGGAACAAATATTTGAACGTTCAAAACCTACGTCGAGACATCCAGGCTCACAGACTAACCCCATAACAGTTACACATTACTGGGCATGATTTTATTCAGTAAAGATCTGAGCCCACAGACTCACCCCATTACTATAACACTATTATGGGCATGATCTTGGCCGGGTTAAGTGTGACTTCGTATACTTTCCCACTCGACCATAGTAACCCTGGAAGAAATATTGAAGCATTCAAAACCTATATCCAGACATCCAGGTTCACAGACTAACCCCATAACAATTACACATTACTGGGCATGATTTTACTCAGTAAAGGCCCTGTATTACAGTTTTCTTTAAGGCCTAGGCCTATTTACTCAACCCATTACTATAACACTTTTATGGGCATGATCTTGCTTGGGGTTAAGCGTGACTTCTCGTAGGCTTTCTTACTCAACAATGGTAACCCTGGAAGAAACTTTTAAGCATTCAAAGCCTACGTCCAGACATCCAGGCTCACAGATTAACCCATAACTGTAACACATAACTGGGCATGATTTTATTCAGTAAAGCCCTGGGCCCACAGACTCACCCTATTACTATAACAGGCGTGATCTTGTCCAGGTTAAGTGTGACTTCTCGCAGGCTTTCCCACTCGACCATGGTAACCCTGAAAGAAAATTTTAAGCGTTTAAAACCTTGATCCAGACATCCAGGCTCACAGACTAAGCCAATAACAGTAACACATTACTGGGCATGATTTTATTCCGTAAAGGCATGGGCCCACAAACTCATCCAATTATTACAACACTATTATGGGCATGATCTTGGCCGGGTTAAGTGTGACTTCTCGTAGGCTTTCCCACTTGACCATGGTAACCCTGGAACAAATATTTGAAGGTTCAAATCCCATGTCGAGACATCCAGGCTCACAGACTAACCCCATAACAGTTACACATTACTGAGCATGATTTTATTTAATAAAGGCCTGAGCCCACAGACTCTCCCCATTACTATAACACTATTATGGGCATGATCGTGGCCGGGTTAAGTGTGACTTCTCGTAGGCTTTCCCACTCGACCAGGGTAACCCTGGAAGAAGTTTTTAAGCGTTCAAAACCTACGTCCAGACATCACAGGCGATATTGGCCGGTTTAAGTGCGACTTCTCGGACGCTAATCCACTCGACCATGGTAACCCTGGAACAAATATTTGAAAGTTCAAAACCTACGGCGAGACATCCAGGCTGACAGACTAACCCCATAACAGTAACACATTACAGGGCATGATTTTATTCAGTAAGGGCCCTGTATTACAGTTTTCTTTAAGGCCTGGGCCCACAAACTCACCCCATTTCTATAAAACTTTAAAGGGCATGATCTTGACAGGGTTAAGACTGACTTCTCGTAGGCTTTCCCAATCGACCATGGTAACCCTGGAACAAATATTTGAACGTTCAAAACCTACGTCGAGACATCCAGGCTCACAGACTAACCCCATAACAGTAACACATTACGAGGCATGATTTTATTCAGTAAGGGCCCTGTATTACAGTTTTCTTTAAGGCCTGGGCCCACAAACTCACCCCATTACTATAAAACTTTAATGGGCATGATCTTGACAGGGTTAAGACTGACTTCTCGTAGGGCTTTCCCAATCGACCATGGTAACCCTGGAACAAATATTTGAACGTTCAAAACCTACGTCGAGACATCCAGGCTCAAAGACTAACCCCATAACAGTAACACATTATGGGGCATGATTTTATTCAGTAAGGGCCCTGTATTACAGTTTTCTTTAAGGCCTGGGCCCACAAACTCACCCCATTACTATAAAACTTTAATGGGCATGATCTTGACAGGGTTAAGACTGACTTCTCGTAGGCTTTCCCAATCGACCATGGTAACCCTGGAACAAATACATGAACGTTTAAAACCTACGTTGAGACATCCAGGCTCAAAGACTAACCCCATAACAGTAACACACACACGGGTATGATTTTATTCAGTAAGGGCCCTGTATTACAGTTTTCTTTAAGGCCTGGGCCCACAAACTCACCCCATTACTATAAAACTTTAATGGGCATGATCTTGACAGGGTTAAGACTGACTTCTCGTAGGCTTTCCCAATCGACCATGGTAACCCTGGAACAAATATTTGAGCGTTCAAAACTTACGTCGAGACATCCAGGCTCACAGACTAACCCTATAACAGTAACACATTACGGGGCATGATTTTATTCAGTAAGGGCCCTGTATTACAGTTTTCTTTAAGGCCTGGGCCCAACAAACTCACCCCATTACTATAAAACTTTAATGTGCATGATCTTGACAGGGTTAAGACTGACTTCTCGTAGGCTTTCCCAATCAACCATGGTAACCCTGGAAGAAATTTTTAAGCGTTCAAAACCTAAGTCCAGACATCCGGGCGCTTCATCCAGGCAATATTGTCCGGTTTAAGTGCGACTTCTCGGACGCTAATCCACTCGACCATGGTAACCCTGGTACAAATGTTTGGGCGTTCAAAAACTACGTCCAGACATCCAGGCTCACAGACTAACCCCATAACAGTAACACATTACTGGGTATGATTTTATTCACTAAAGGCCCTGTATTACAGTTTTCTTCAAGGCCTGGGCCCACAAACTCACCCCATCATTATGACACTTACTTGGGCATGATCTTGGCCGGGTTAAGTGTGACTTCTCGTGAGGCTTTCCACTCGACCATGGTAACCCTAGAAGAAATATTTAAGCATTCAAAACCTAAATCCAGCCATCCAGGCTCACAGACTAAACCCCATAACAGTTACACAATACTGGGCATGATGTTATTCAGTAAAGGCCTGAGCCCACAGACTCATCCCATTACTATAACACTACTATGGGCATGATCTTGGCCGGGTTAAGTGTGACTTCTCGTATGCTTTCCCACTCGACCATGGTAACCCTGGAAGAAATATTGAAGCATTCAAAACATAAGTCCAGACATCCAGGTTCACAGACTAACCCCATAACAGTTACACATTACTGGGCATGATTTATTCAGTAAAGGCCTGGACCCACAAACTCAACCCACTACTACAAAACTTTTATGGGAATGATCTTGGGCGGGTTAAGTGTGACTTCTCGTAGGCTTTCTTACTCGACCATGGTAACCCTGGAACAAATATTTGAGCCTTCAAAACCTACGTCCAGACATCCAGGCTCACAGACTAACCCCATAACAGTAACACATTACTGGGCATGATTTTATTCAGTAAAGACCATGTGTTACAGTTTTCTTTAAGGCATGGGCCCACAAACTCACCCCATTACTAAAACACTTTTATGGGCATGATCTTGGCCAGGTTAAGCGTGACTTCTCGTAGGTTTTCCCACTCGACCATGGTAACCCTGGAACAAATATTGAAGCATTCAAAACCTAAATCCAGCCATCCAGGCTCACAGACTAACCCCATAAAAGTAACACATTACTGGGCATGATTTTTTTTTTCAGTAAAGGCCTGGGCCCACAGACTCACCCCATTACTATAATAGGGGTGATCTTGGCTGAGTTAAGTGTGACTTGTCGTGAGGCTTTCTTACTCGTCGATGGTAACCCTGGTAGAAACTTTTAAGCATTCAAAGCCTACGTCCAGACATCCAAGCCACAGACTAACCCCTTAACAGTAACACATTACTGGGCATGATTTTATTCACTAAAGGCCTGGGCCCACAGACTCATGCCATTACTATAGCACTATTATGGGCATGATCTCGGTCGGGTTAAATGTGACTTCTCGTATGCTTTCCCACTCGACCATGGTAACCCTGGAAGAAATATTGAAGTATTCAAAACCTAAATCCAGACATCCAGGCTCACAGACTAACCCCATAACAGTTACACATTACTGGGCATGATTCTATTCAGTAAAGGCCTGGGCCCACAGACTCACTCCATTACTATAACACAATTAGGGGCATGATCTTGGCGGGTTAAGTGTGACTTCTCGTATGCTTTCCCACTCGACCATGGTAACCTGGAAGAAACTTTTAAGCATTCAAAACCTACATCCAGACATCCAAGCAAACAGACTAACCCCATAACAGCAAGACATTACTGGGCATGATTTTATTCAGTAAAGGCACTGTATTATGGTTGTCTTTAAGGCATGGGCCAACAAACTCACCCCATTACTATAACACATTCATGGGCATGATCTTGGCGGGTTAAGTGTGACGTCTTGTAGGCTTTCCCACTCGACCATGGTAACCCTGGAACAAATATTTGAGTTTGCAAAACCTACGGGCAGACATCCAGGCTCACAGATTAACCCCATTACAGTTACACATTACTGCGTATGACTTTATTCAGTAAAGGCCTGGGACCTGAAACTCACTCCATTACTATAACACTAATAGGGGCATGATCTTGGCGGGTTAAGTGTGACTTCTCGTGAGGCTTTCCCTCTCGACCATATTAACCCTGGAAAAAAAATTTTTAAGCGTTCAAAACCTAAATCCAGACATCCAGGCTCACAGACAAACCCCATAACAGCAACACATTACTGGGCATGATTTTATTCAGTAAAGGCCTGGGCCCACAGATTCAACCCATTACTATTAAACTTTTATGGGCATGATCTTGACAGGATTAAGAGTGACTTCTCGTAGGCTTTCCCACTCGACCATGGTAACCCTGGAAGAATTTTTAAGCGTTCAAAACCCAAGTCCAGACATCCAGGCGATATTGTCCGGTTTAAGTGCGACTTCTCGGACGCTAATACACTCGACCATGGTAACCCTGTAACAAATGTTTGAGCGTTCAAAACCTACATCCAGACATCAAGGCTCACAGACTAATCCCATAACAGTAACACATTACTGGGTATGATTTTATTCAGTAAAGGCCTGGACCCACAAACTCACCCCAATACTACAACATTATTATGGGCATTATCTTGGCCGACTTAAGTGTGACTTCTCGAGGGCTTTCCCACTCGACCATGGTTACCCTGGAAGAAATTTTTAAACGTTCAAAATCTAAATCCAGACATCCAGGCTCACAGACTAACCCCATAACAGTAAACACATTACTGGGCATGATTTTATTCAGTAAAGGCCTGGACCCACAAACTCACCCCAATACTACAACATTATTATGGGCATGATCTTGGCCGACTTAAGTGTGACTTCTCGTAGGCTTTCCCACTCGACCATGGTTACCCTGGAAGAAATTTTTAAACGTTCAAAATCTAAATCCAGACATCCAGGCTCACAGACTAACCCCATAACAGTAACACATTACTGGGCATGATTTTATTCAGTAAAGGCCCTGTATTACAGTTTTCCTTAAGGCTTGGGCCCACAAACTCACTCCATTACTATAACACTAATAGGGGCATGATCTTGGCCGGGTTAAGTGTGACTTCTCGTAGGCTTTCCCTCTCGACCATATTAACCCTGGAAGAAATTTTTATACGTTCAAAACCTAAATCCAGACATCCAGGCTCACAGACAAACCCCATATTAGCAACACATTACTGGGCATGATTTTATTCAGTAAAAGCCAGGGTCCACAGATTCAACCCATTACTATTAAACTTTTATGGGCATGATCTTGACAGGGTTAAGAGTGACTTCTCGTAGGCTTTCCCACTCGACCATGGTAACCCTGGAAGAAATTTTTAAGCGTTCAAAACTTAGGTCCAGACATCCAGGCGATATTGTCCGGTTTAAGTGCTACTTCTCGGACGCTAATCCACTCGACCATGGTAACCCTGTAACAAATGTTTGAGCTTTCAAAACCTACATCCAGACATCCAGGCGCTTCTTCCAGTCGATATTGGCCGGTTAAAGTGCGACTTCTCAGACGCTTATCCACTCGACCACTCGTAGTCTTTCCCACTCAACAATGGCAACCCTGGAAGAAATATTCAAGCATTCAAAACCTACGTCCAGACATACAGGCTCACAGACTAACCCCATAACAGTAACACATTACTGGGCATGATTTTATTCAGTAAAGGCCCTGTATTACAGTTTTCCTTAAGGCTTGGGCCCACAAACTCACTCCATTACTATAACACTAATAGGGGCATGATCTTGGCGGGTTAAGTGTGACTTCTCGTAGGCTTTCCCACTTCGACCATATTAACCCTGGAAGAAATTTTTAAGCGTTCAAAACCTTAATCCAGACATCCAGGCTCACAGACAAACCCCATAACAGCAACACATTACTGGGCATGATTTTATTCAGTAAAGGCCTGGGCCCACAGATTCAACCGATTACTATTAAACTTTTATGGGCATGATCTTGACAGGGTTAAGAGTGACTTCTCGTAGGCTTTCCCACTCGACCATGGTAACCCTGTAACAAATGTTTGAGCATTCAAAACCTACATCAAGACAACCAGGCGCTTCATCCAGTTGATATTGGCTGGTTTAAGTGCGACTTCGGACGCTTATCCACTCGACCATGGTAACCCTGGAACAAATTTTTGAGCATTCAAAACCTACGTCCAGACATCCAGGCTCACAGACTAATCCCATAACAGTAACACATTACTAGGCATGATTTTATTCAGTAAAGGCCTGGACCCACAAACTCACCCCAATACTACAACATTATTATGGGCATGATCTTCGCCGACTTAAGTGTGACTTCTCGTAGGCTTTCCCACTCGACCATGGTTACCCTGGAAGAAATTTTTAAACGTTCAAAATCTAAATCCAGACATCCAGGCTCACAGACTAACCCAATAACAGTAACACATTACTGGGCATGATTTTATTCAGTAAAGGCCCTGTATTACAGTTTTCTTTAAGGCCTGGGCCCACAAACTCACCCCATTACTATAAAACTTTAAAGGGCATGATCTTGACAGGGTTAAGAGTGACTTCTCATAGGCTTTCCCACTCGACCATGGTAACCCTGGAAGAAATTTTTAAGCATTCAAAACCTAAGTCCAGACATCCAGAGGCTTCATCCAGGCGCTTCATCCAGGCGATATTGGCGGTTTAAGTGCAATTCTTTGGATGCTAATCCACTCACGACCATGGTAACCCTGGAACAAATATTTGAGCATTCAAAACCTACGCCCAGACATACAGGCTCACAGACTAACCCCATAACAGTAACATATTACTGGGCATGATTTTATTCAGTAAAGGCCCTGTATTACAGTTTTCTTTAAGGCCTGGGGACACAAACTCACTCCATTACTATAAAACTTTAAAAGGCATGATCTTGACAGGGTTAAGAATGACTTCTCATAGGCTTTCCCACTCGACCATGGTAACCCTGGAAGAAATTTTTAAGCGTTCAACTCCTAAGTCCAGACATCCAGAGGCTTCATTCAGGCAATATTGGCCGGTTTAAGTGCAACTCTTTGGATGCTAATCCACTCGACCATGGTAACCCTGGAACAAATATTTGAGCATTCAAAACCTACGTCCAGATATCCAGGCTCTAGACTAACCCCGTAACAGCAAGACATTACTGGGCATGATTTTATTCACTAAAGGCCTCTATTACAGTTTTCTTCAAGGCCTGGGCCCACAAACTCACCCCAGTACTATAACACTTTCAAGGGCATGATCTTTGTCGGGTTTATTTTATTCAGTAAAGGCCTGAGCCCACAGACTCACCCCATTACTATAACACTATTATGGGCATGATCTTGGCCGGTTTATGTGTGACTTCTCGTAGTCTTTCCCACTCAACAATGGCAACCCTGGAAGAAATATTGAAGCGTTCAAAACCTAAATCCAGACATCCAGGCTCATAGACTAAACCCATAACAGTAAGACATTACTGGGCATGATTTTATTCAGTAAAGGCCTGGGCCCACAGACTCACCCCATTACTACAAAACTATTATGGGCATGATCTTGGCCGAGTTAAGTGTGACTTCTCGTAGGCTTTCCCACTTGACCATGGTAACCCTTGAAGAAATTTTTAACATTTCAAAAACTAAGTCCAGATATCATGGCTCAAGACTAACCCCATAACAGCAAGACATTACTGGGAAGGATTTTATTCAGTAAAGGCCTGGGACCAGAAACTCACCCATTACTATAACACGTTTATGGGCATGATCTTGGCAGGTTAAGCGTGACTTCTCGTGAGGCTTTCTTACTCGACAGTGGTAACCCTGGAAGAAACTTTTAAGCATTCAAAGCCTATGTCCAGACATCCAAGCACACAGACTAACCCCTTAACAGTAACACATTACTGGGCATGATTTTATTCAGTAAAGGCCTGGGCCAACAGACTCACCCCATTACTATAAAACTTTTATGGGAATGATCTTGGCCGGGTTAAGTGTGGCTTCTCGTAGGCTTTCCTACTCGACCATGGTACCCCTGGAAGAAATTTTTAACACTTCAAAAACTAAGTCCAGATATCCAGGCTCAAGACTAACCCCATAACAGCAAGACATTACTGGGAATGATTTTATTCAGTAAAGGCCTGAGACCAGAAACTCACCCATTACTATAACACGTTTATGGGCATGATCTTGGCCGGGTTAAGTGTGACTTCTCGTAGCCTTTCCCACTCAACCATGGTATCCCTGGAAGAAGTTTTTAACATTTCAAAAACTAAGTCCAGATATCCAGGCTCAAGACTATCCCCATAACAGCAAGACATTACTGGCATGATTTTATTCAGTAAAGGCCCTGTATTTTTGGTTTTCTTTAAGGCATGGGCCAACAAACTCACCCCATTGCTAAAAACACATTCATGGGGCATGATCTTGGCCGGGTTAAGTGTGACGTCTTGTAGGTTTTCCCACTCGACCATGGTAACCCTGGAAGAAATATTGAAGCATTCAAAACCTAAATCCAGACATCCAGGCTCACAGACTAACTTCATAACAGTAACACATTACTGGACATGATTTTATTCAGTAAAGGCCTGGGCCCACAGACTCATCCCATTACTATAACACTATTATGGGCATGATCTCGGCCGGGTTAAGTGTGACTTCTCGTGAGGCTTTCCCACTCCACCATGGTAACCCTTGAAGAAATTTTTTACATTTCAAAAACTAACTCCAGATATCCAGGCTCAAGACCAACCCTATAACAGCAAGACATTACTGGGAATGATTTTATTCAGTAAAGGCCTGGGACCAGAAACTCACCCATTACTATAACACGTTTATGGGCATGATATTGGCAGGGTTAAGCGTGACTTCTCGTAGGCTTTCTTACTCGACAGTGGTAACCCTGGAAGAAACTTTTAAGCATTCAAAGCCTACGTCCAGACATCCAATCAGACAGACTAACCCCTTAACAGTAACACATTACTGGGCATGATTTTATTCAGTAAAGGCCTGGGCCAACAGACTCACCCCATTACTATAAAACTTTTATGGGAATGATCTTGGCGGGTTAAGTGTGACTTCTCGTGAGGCTTTCCCACTATACCATGATAACACTGGAAGAAATTTTTAAGCGTTCAAAACCTAAATATAGACATCCAGGCTCACAGACGAACCCCATAACAGTAAACCATTACTGGGCATGATTTTATTCAGTAAAGGCCCTGTATTACGTTTTCTTTAAGGCATGGGCAAACAAACTCACCCCATCACTATAACACTTTTATGGGCATGATCTTGGCAGGGTTAAGCGTGACTTCTCGTAGCCTTTCTTACTCGTCAAAGGTAACCCTGTAAGAAACTTTTAAGCATTCAAAGCCTACGTCCAGACATCCAAGCCCACAGATTAACCCCTTAACAGTAACACATTACTGGGCATGATTTTATTCAGTAAAGGCCTGGGCCCACAGACTCACTCCATTACTATAACACAATTAGGGGCATGATCTTGGCCGGGTTAAGTGTGACTTCTCATAGGCTTTCCCACTCAACCACGGTATCCCTGGAAGAAGTTTTTAAGCGTTCAAATCCTAAATATAAACATCCAGGCTCACAGACGAACCCCATAACAGTAAACCATTACTGGGCATGATTTTATTCAGTAAAGGCCTGGGCCCACAGACTCACCCCATTACTATAACACTATTATGGGCATGATCTTGGCCGGGTTAAGTGTGACTTCTGGTATGCTTTCCCACTCGACCATGGTAACCCTGGAAGAAATATTGAAGCATTTAAAACTTACATCCAGACATCCAGGTTCACAGACTAACCCCATAACAATTACACATTACTGGACATGATATTAGTCAGTAAAAGCCCTGCATTACAGTTTTCTTTAAGGCCAGGACCCACAAACTCAACCCATTACTGTAACACTTTTATGGCCATGATCTTGGCAGGGTTAAGCGTGACTTGTCGTAGGCTTTCTTACTCGTCAATGGTAACCCTGGAAGAAACTTTTAAGCATTCAAAGCCTATGTCCAGACATCCAAGCCCACAGACTAACCCCTTAACAGTAACAAATTACTGGGCATGATTTTATTCAGTAAAGGCTTGGGACAACAGACTCAACCCATTACTATAAAACTTTTATGGGAATGATCTTGGCTGGTTAAGTGTGACTTCTGTGAGGCTTTCCCACTCGACCATGGTAACCCTGGAAGAAATTTTTAACATTTCAAAAACTAAGTCCAGATATCCAGGCTCAAGACTATCCCCATAAGAGCAAGACATTACTGGGCATGAATTTATTCAGTAAAGGCCCTGTATTACGGTTTTCTTTAAGCCATGGGCCAACAAACTCACCCCATTACTATAACACATTCATGGGCATGATCTTGGCCGGGTTGAGTGTGACGTCTTGTAGGTTTTCCCATTTGACCATGGTAACCCTGGAAGAAATATTGAAGCATTCAAAACCTAAATCCAGACATCCAGGCTCACAGACTAACTCCATAACAGCAAGACATTACTGGACATAATTTTATTCAGTAAAGGCCAAGCCCACAGACTCATCCCATTACTATAACACTATTATGGGCATAATCTCGGCCGGGTTAAGTGTGACTTCTCATAGGCTTTCCCACTCGACCATGGTAACCCTTAAAGAAATTTTTTACATTTCAAAAACTAAGTCCAGATGTCCAGGCTCAATATTAACCCCATAACAGCAAGACATTACTGGGAATGATTTTATTCAGTAAAGGCCTGGGACCAGAAACTCACCCATTACTATTACACGTTTATTGGCATGATCTTGGCAGGGTTAAGCTTGACTTCTCGTAGGCTTTCTTACTCGACAGTGGTAACCCTGGAAGAAACTTTTAAGCATTCAAAGCCTACGTCCAGACATCCAAGCACACAGACTAACCCCTTAACAGTAACACATTACTAGGCATGATTTTATTCAGTAAAGGCCTGGGCCAACAGACTCCCCCCATTCTTATAAAACTTTTATGGGAATGATCTTCTGCCGGGTTAAGTGTGACTTCTCGTGAGGCTTTCCCACTATACCATGGTAACACTGGATGAAATTTTTAAGCGTTCAAAACCTAAATATAGACATCCAGGCTCACAGACAAACCCCATAACAGTAAACCATTACTGGGCATGATTTTATTCAGTAAAGGCCTGGGCCCACAGACTCACCCCATTACTATAACACTATTATGGGCATGATCTTGGCCGGGTTAAGTGTAACTTCTGGTATGCTTTCCCACTCGACCATGGTAACCCTGGAAGAAATATTGAAGCATTCAAATCTTACATCCAGACATCCAGGTTCACAGACTAACCCCATAACAATTACACATTACTGGGCATTATTTTACTCAGTAAAAGCCCTGTATTACAGTTTTCTTTAAGGCCTGGACCCACAAACTCAACCCATTACTATAACACGTTTATGGGCATGATCTTGGCAGGTTAAGCGTGACTTCTGTAGGCTTTCTTACTCGACAGTGGTAACCCTGGAAGAAACTTTTAAGCATTCAAAGCCTACGTTCAGACATCCAAGCACAAAGACTAACCCCTTAACAGTAACACATTACTGGGCATGATTTTATTCAGTAAAGGCCTGGGCCAACAGACTCACCCCATTACTATAAAACTTTTATGGGAATGATCTTGGCAGGGTTAAGCGTGACTTCTCGTAGGCTTTCTTACTCGACAGTGGTAACCCTGGAAGAAACTTTAAGCATTCAAAGCCTACGTCCAGACATCCAAGCACACAGACTAACCCCTTAACAGTAACACATTACTGGGCATGATTTTATTCAGTAAAGGCCTGGGCCAACAGACTCACACCATTACCATAAAACTTTTATGGGAATGATCTTGGCCGGTTCAGTGTGACCTCTCGTAGGCTTTCCACTATACCATGGTAACACTGGAAGAAATTTTTAAAGCGTTCAAAACCTAAATATAAACATCCAGGCTCACAGACGAACCCCATAACAGTAAACTCAACCCATTACTATAACACGTTTGTGGGCATGATCTTGGCAGGGTTAAGCGTGACTTCTCGTAGGCTTTCTTACTCGACAGTGGTAACCCTGGAAGAAACTTTTAAGCATTTAAAGCCTACGTTCAGACAACCAAGCACAAAGACTTACCCCTTAACAGTAAGACATTACTGGGCATGATTTTATTCAGTAAAGGCCTGGGCCCACAGACTCACTCCATTACTATAACACAATTAGGGGCATGATCTTGGCCGGGTTAAGTGTGACTTCTCGTAGGCTTTCCCACTCAACCACGGTATCCCTGGAAGAAGTTTTTTTAAGCGCTCAAATCCTAAATATAAACATCCAGGCTCACAGACGAACCCCATAACAGTAAACCATTACTGGGCATGATTTTATTCAGTAAAGGCCTGGGCCCACAGACTCACCCCATTACTATAACACTATTATGGGCATGATCTTGGCCGGGTTAAGTGTGACTTCTGGTATGCTTTTCCCACTCGACCATGGTAACCCTGGAAGAAATATTGAAGCATTTAAAACTTACATCCAGACATCCATGTTCACAGACTAACCCCATAACAATTACACATTACTGGACATGATATTAGTCAGTAAAAGCCCTGTATTACAGTTTTCTTTAAGGCCAGGACCCACAAACTCAACCCATTACTGTAACACTTTTATGGCCATGATCTTGGCAGGGTTAAGCGTGACTTGTCGTAGGCTTTCTTACTCGTCAATGGTAACCCTGGAAGAAACTTTTAAGCATTCAAAGCCTATGTCCAGACATCCAAGCCCACAGACTAACCCCTTAACAGTAACAAATTACTGGGCATGATTTTATTCAGTAAAGGCTTGGGACAACAGACTCAACCCATTACTATAAAACTTTTATGGGAATGATCTTGGCCGGGTTAAGTGTGACTTCTCGTAGGCTTTCCCACTCGACCATGGTAACCCTGGAAGAAATTTTTAACATTTCAAAAACTAAGTCCAGATATCCAGGCTCAAGACTATCCCCATAAGAGCAAGACATTACTGGGCATGAATTTATTCAGTAAAGGCCCTGTATTACGGTTTTCTTTAAGCCATGGGCCAACAAACTCACCCCATTACTATAACACATTCATGGGCATGATCTTGGCCGGGTTGAGTGTGACGTCTTGTAGGTTTTCCCATTTGACCATGGTAACCCTGGAAGAAATATTGAAGCATTCAAAACCTAAATCCAGACATCCAGGCTCACAGACTAACTCCATAACAGCAAGACATTACTGGACATAATTTTATTCAGTAAAGGCCAAGCCCACAGACTCATCCCATTACTATAACACTATTATGGGCATAATCTCGGCCGGGTTATGTGACTTCTCATAGGCTTTCCCACTGACCATGGTAACCCTTAAAGAAATTTTTTACATTTCAAAAACTAAGTCCAGATGTCCAGGCTCAATATTAACCCCATAACAGCAAGACATTACTGGGAATGATTTTATTCAGTAAAGGCCTGGGACCAGAAACTCACCCATTACTATTACACGTTTATTGGCATGATCTTGGCAGGGTTAAGCTTGACTTCTCGTAGGCTTTCTTACTCGACAGTGGTAACCCTGGAAGAAACTTTTAAGCATTCAAAGCCTACGTCCAGACATCCAAGCACACAGACTAACCCCTTAACAGTAACACATTACTAGGCATGATTTTATTCAGTAAAGGCCTGGGCCAACAGACTCCCCCCATTCTTATAAAACTTTTATGGGAATGATCTTCGCCGGGTTAAGTGTGACTTCTCGTAGGCTTTCCCACTATACCATGGTAACACTGGATGAAATTTTTAAGCGTTCAAAACCTAAATATAGACATCCAGGCTCACAGACAAACCCCATAACAGTAAACCATTACTGGGCATGATTTTATTCAGTAAAGGCCTGGGCCCACAGACTCACCCCATTACTATAACACTATTATGGGCATGATCTTGGCCGGGTTAAGTGTAACTTCTGGTATGCTTTCCCACTCGACCATGGTAACCCTGGAAGAAATATTGAAGCATTCAAATCTTACATCCAGACATCCAGGTTCACAGACTAACCCCATAACAATTACACATTACTGGGCATTATTTTACTCAGTAAAAGCCCTGTATTACAGTTTTCTTTAAGGCCTGGACCCACAAACTCAACCCATTACTATAACACGTTTATGGGCATGATCTTGGCAGGGTTAAGCGTGACTTCTCGTAGGCTTTCTTACTCGACAGTGGTAACCCTGGAAGAAACTTTTAAGCATTCAAAGCCTACGTTCAGACATCCAAGCACAAAGACTAACCCCTTAACAGTAACACATTACTGGGCATGATTTTATTCAGTAAAGGCCTGGGCCAACAGACTCACCCCATTACTATAAAACTTTTATGGGAATGATCTTGGCAGGGTTAAGCGTGACTTCTCGTAGGCTTTCTTACTCGACAGTGGTAACCCTGGAAGAAACTTTTAAGCATTCAAAGCCTACGTCCAGACATCCAAGCACACAGACTAACCCCTTAACAGTAACACATTACTGGGCATGATTTTATTCAGTAAAGGCCTGGGCCAACAGACTCACCCCATTACCATAAAACTTTTATGGGAATGATCTTGGCCGGGTTCAGTGTGACCTCTCGTAGGCTTTCCCACTATACCATGGTAACACTGGAAGAAATTTTTAAGCGTTCAAAACCTAAATATAAACATCCAGGCTCACAGACGAACCCCATAACAGTAAACTCAACCCATTACTATAACACGTTTGTGGGCATGATCTTGGCAGGGTTAAGCGTGACTTCTCGTAGGCTTTCTTACTCGACAGTGGTAACCCTGGAAGAAACTTTTAAGCATTTAAAGCCTACGTTCAGACAACCAAGCACAAAGACTTACCCCTTAACAGTAAGACATTACTGGGCATGATTTTATTCAGTAAAGGCCTGGGCCCACAGACTCACTCCATTACTATAACACAATTAGGGGCATGATCTTGGCCGGGTTAAGTGTGACTTCTCGTAGGCTTTCCCACTCAACCACGGTATCCCTGGAAGAAGTTTTTAAGCGTTCAAATCCTAAATATAAACATCCAGGCTCACAGACGAACCCCATAACAGTAAACCATTACTGGGCATGATTTTATTCAGTAAAGGCCTGGGCCCACAGACTCACCCCATTACTATAACACTATTATGGGCATGATCTTGGCCGGGTTAAGTGTGACTTCTGGTATGCTTTCCCACTCGACCATGGTAACCCTGGAAGAAATATTGAAGCATTTAAAACTTACATCCAGACATCCATGTTCACAGACTAACCCCATAACAATTACACATTACTGGACATGATATTAGTCAGTAAAAGCCCTGTATTACAGTTTTCTTTAAGGCCAGGACCCACAAACTCAACCCATTACTGTAACACTTTTATGGCCATGATCTTGGCAGGGTTAAGCGTGACTTGTCGTGAGGCTTTCTTACTCGTCAATGGTAACCCTGGAAGAAACTTTTAAGCATTCAAAGCCTATGTCCAGACATCCAAGCCCACAGACTAACCCCTTAACAGTAACAAATTACTGGGCATGATTTTATTCAGTAAAGGCTTGGGACAACAGACTCAACCCATTACTATAAAACTTTTATGGGAATGATCTTGGCGGGTTAAGTGTGACTTCTCGTAGGCTTTCCCACGACCATGGTAACCCTGGAAGAAATTTTTAACATTTCAAAAACTAAGTCCAGATATCCAGGCTCAAGACTATCCCCATAAGAGCAAGACATTACTGGGCATGAATTTATTCAGTAAAGGCCCTGTATTACGGTTTTCTTTTAAGCCATGGGCCAACAAACTCACCCCATTACTATAACACATTCATGGGCATGATCTTGGCCGGGTTGAGTGTGACGTCTTGTAGGTTTTCCCATTTGACCATGGTAACCCTGGAAGAAATATTGAAGCATTCAAAACCTAAATCCAGACATCCAGGCTCACAGACTAACTCCATAACAGCAAGACATTACTGGACATAATTTTATTCAGTAAAGGCCAAGCCCACAGACTCATCCCATTACTATAACACTATTATGGGCATAATCTCGGCCGAGTTAAGTGTGACTTCTCATAGGCTTTCCCACTCGACCATGGTAACCCTTAAAGAAATTTTTTACATTTCAAAAACTAAGTCCAGATGTCCAGGCTCAATATTAACCCCATAACAGCAAGA
This sequence comes from Puntigrus tetrazona, assembly GCF_018831695.1. Lineage (NCBI taxonomy): Eukaryota > Metazoa > Chordata > Actinopteri > Cypriniformes > Cyprinidae > Puntigrus > Puntigrus tetrazona. The sequence goes on from NW_025048649.1 coordinate 146,446, forward strand.
CATTACTGGGAATGATTTTATTCAGTAAAGGCCTGGGACCAGAAACTCACCCATTACTATTACACGTTTATTGGCATGATCTTGGCAGGGTTAAGCTTGACTTCTCGTGAGGCTTTCTTACTCGACAGTGGTAACCCTGGAAGAAACTTTTAAGCATTCAAAGCCTACGTCCAGACATCCAAGCACACAGACTAACCCCTTAACAGTAAACACATTACTAGGCATGATTTTATTCAGTAAAGGCCTGGGCCAACAGACTCCCCCCATTCTTATAAAACTTTTATGGGAATGATCTTCGCCGGGTTAAGTGTGACTTCTCGTAGGCTTTCCCACTATACCATGGTAACACTGGATGAAATTTTTAAGCGTTCAAAACCTAAATATAGACATCCAGGCTCACAGACAAACCCCATAACAGTAAACCATTACTGGGCATGATTTTATTCAGTAAAGGCCTGGGCCCACAGACTCACCCCATTACTATAACACTATTATGGGCATGATCTTGGCCGGGTTAAGTGTAACTTCTGGTATGCTTTCCCACTCGACCATGGTAACCCTGGAAGAAATATTGAAGCATTCAAATCTTACATCCAGACATCCAGGTTCACAGACTAACCCCATAACAATTACACATTACTGGGCATTATTTTACTCAGTAAAAGCCCTGTATTACAGTTTTCTTTAAGGCCTGGACCCACAAACTCAACCCATTACTATAACACGTTTATGGGCATGATCTTGGCAGGGTTAAGCGTGACTTCTCGTAGGCTTTCTTACTCGACAGTGGTAACCCTGGAAGAAACTTTTAAGCATTCAAAGCCTACGTTCAGACATCCAAGCACAAAGACTAACCCCTTAACAGTAAGACATTACTGGGCATGATTTTATTCAGTAAAGGCCTGGGCCAACAGACTCACCCCATTACTATAAAACTTTTATGGGAATGATCTTGGCAGGGTTAAGCGTGACTTCTCAGAGGCTTTCTTACTCGACAGTGGTAACCCTGGAAGAAACTTTTAAGCATTCAAAGCCTACGTCCAGACATCCAAGCACACAGACTAACCCCTTAACAGTAACACATTACTGGGCATGATTTTATTCAGTAAAGGCCTGGGCCAACAGACTCACCCCATTACCATAAAACTTTTATGGGAATGATCTTGGCCGGGTTCAGTGTGACTTCTCGTAGGCTTTCCCACTATACCATGGTAACACTGGAAGAAATTTTTAAGCGTTCAAAACCTAAATATAAACATCCAGGCTCACAGACGAACCCCATAACAGTAAACTCAACCCATTACTATAACACGTTTGTGGGCATGATCTTGGCAGGGTTAAGCGTGACTTCTCGTAGGCTTTCTTACTCGACAGTGGTAACCCTGGAAGAAACTTTTAAGCATTTAAAGCCTACGTTCAGACAACCAAGCACAAAGACTTACCCCTTAACAGTAAGACATTACTGGGCATGATTTTATTCAGTAAAGGCCTGGGCCAACAGACTCACCCCATTACTATAAAACTTTTATGGGAATGATCTTGGCCGGGTTAAGTGTGACTTCCCGTAGGCTTTCTCACTCGACCATGGTAACCCTTGAAGAAATTTTTTACATTTCAAAAACTAAGTCCAGATGTCCAGGCTCAAGACTAACCCCATAACAGCAAGACATTACTGGGAATGATTTTATTCAGTAAAGGCCTGGGCCCACAGACTCATCCCATTACTATAACACCATTATGGGCATGATCTCGGCCGGGTTAAGTGTGACTTCTCATAGGCTTTCCCACTAGACCATGGTAACCCTTGAAGAAATTTTTTACATTTCAAAAACTAAGTCCAGATAACCAGGCTCAAGACTAACCCCATAACAGCAATACATTACTGGGAATGATTTTATTCAGTAAAGGCCTGGGACCAGAAACTCACCCATTACTATAACACGTTTATGGGCATGATCTTGGCAGAGTTAAGCGTGACTTCTCGTAGGCTTTCTTACTCGACAGTGGTAACCCTGGAAGAAACTTTTAAGCATTCAAAGCCTAAGTCCAGACATCCAAGCACACAGACTAACTCCTTAACAGTAACACATTACTGGGCATGATTTTATTCAGTAAAGGCCTGGGCCAACAGACTCACCCCATTACCATAAAACTTTTATGGGAATGATCTTGGCCGGGTTAAGTGTGACTTCTCGTAGGCTTTCCCACTATACCATGGTAACACTGGAAGAAATTTTTAAGCATTCAAAACCTAAATATAGACATCCAGGCTCACAGATGAACCCCATAACAGTAAACCATTACTGGGCATGATTTTATTCAGTAAAGGCCTGGGCCCACAGACTCAACCCATTACTATAACACTATTATGGGCATGATCTCGGCCGGGTTAAGTGTGACTTCTGGTATGCTTTCCCACTCGACCATGGTAACCCTGGAAGAAATATTGAAGCATTCAAAACTTACATCCAGACATCCAGGTTCACAGACTAACCCCATACCAATTACACATTACTGGGCATTATTTTACTCAGTAAAAGCCCTGTATTACAGTTTTCTTTAAGGCCTGGACCCACAAACTCAACCCATTACTATAACACTTTTATGGGCATGATCTTGGCAGGGTTGAGTGTGACGTCTTGTAGGTTTTCCCACTCGACCATATGGTAACCCTGGAAGAAATATTGAAGCATTCAAAACTTACATCCAGACATCCAGGTTCACAGACTAACCCCTTAACAGTAACAAATTGCTGGGCATGATTTTATTCAGTAAAGGCCTGGGCCAACAGACTCAACCCATTACTATAAAACTTTTATGGGAATGATTTTGGCCGGGTTAAGTGTGACTTCTCGTAGGCTTTCCCACTGACCATGGTAACCCTTAAAGAAATTTTTTACATTTCAAAAACTAAGTCCAGATGTCCAGGCTCAAGAATAACCCCATAACAGCAAGACATTACTGGGAATGATTTTATTCAGCAAAGGCCTGGGACCAGAAACTCAGCCATTACTATAACACGTTTATGGGCATGATCTTGGCAGGGTTAAGCGTGACTTCTCGTAGGCTTTCTTACTCGACAGTGGTAACCCTGGAAGAAACTTTTAAGCATTCAAAGCCTACGTCCAGACATCCAAGCACACAGACTAACCCCTTAACAGTAACACATTACTGGACATGATTTTATTCAGTAAAGGCCTGGGCCAACAGACTCCCCCCATTATTATAAAACTTTTATGGGAATGATCTTGGCCGGGTTAAGTGTGACTTCTCGTAGGCTTTCCCACTATACCATGGTATCCCTGGAAGAATTTTTAAGCGTTCAAATCCTAAATATAGACATCCAAGCACACAGACTAACCCCTTAACAGTAACACATTACTGGGCATGATTTTATTCAGTAAAGGCCTGGGCCAATAGACTCACCCCATTACTATAAAACTTTTATGGGAATGATCTTGGCCGGGTTAAGTGTGACTTCTCGTAGGCTTTCCCACTCAACCATGGTATCCCTGGAACAAATGTTTGAGCGTTCAAAACCTACGTCCAGACATCCAGGCTCACAGACTAACCCCATAACAGTAACACATTACTGGGTATGATTTTATTCACTAAAGGCCCTGTATTACAGTTTTCTTTAAGGCCTGGGCCCACACACTCACCCCATTACTATGACACTTTCATGGGCATGATCTTGGCTGGGTTAAGTGTGACTCTCGTAGGTTTTCCCACTCGACCATGGTAACCCTGGAAGAAATATTGAAGCATTCAAAACCTAAGTCCAGACATCTAGGCGCTTCATCTAGTCGATATTGGCCGGTTTAAGAGCGACTTCTCAGACACTAATCCACTCGACCATGGTAACCCTGGAACAAATATTTAAGCGTTCAAAACCTACGTCCAGACATCCAGGCTCACAGACGAACCCCATAACAGTAAACCATTACTGGGCATGATTTTATTCAGTAAAGGTCTGGGCCCACAGACTCACCCCATTACTATAACACTATTATGGGCATGATCTTGGCCGGGTTAAGTGTGACTTCTGGTATGCTTTCCCACTCGACCATGGTAACCCTGGAAGAAATATTGAAGCATTCAAAACTTACATCCAGGTTCACAGACTAACCCCATAACAATTACACATTACTGGGCATGATTTTACTCAGTAAAAGCCCTGTATTACAATTTTCTTTACGGCCTGGACCCACAAACTCAACCCATTACTATAACACTTTTATGGGCATGATCTTGGCAGGGTTAAGCGTGACTTGTCGAAAGGCTTTCTTACTCGTCAATGGTAACCCTGGAAGAAACTTTTAAGCATTCAAAGCCTATGACCAGACATCCAAGCCCACAGACTAACCCCTTAACAGTAACAAATTACTGGGCATGATTTTATTCAGTAAAGGCCTGGGCCAACAGACTCAACCCATTACTATAAAACTTTTATGGGAATGATCTTGGCCAGGTTAAGTTTGACTTCTCGTAGGCTTTCCCACTCGACCATGGTAACCCTGGAAGAAATTTTTAACATTTCAAAAACTAAGTCCAGATATCCAGGCTCAAGACTATCCCCATAACAGCAAGACATTACTGGGCATGATTTTATTCAGTAAAGGCCCTGTATTATGGTTTTCTTTAAGGCATGGGCCAACAAACTCACCCCATTACTATAACACATTCATGGGCATGATCTTGGCCGGGTTGAGTGTGACGCCTTGTAGGTTTTCCCACTCAACCATGGTAACCCTGGAAGAAATATTGAAGCATTCAAAACCTAAATCCAGACATCCAGGCTCACAGACTAACTCCATAACAGTAACACATTATTGGACATGATTTTATTCAGTAAAGGCCTGGGCCCACAGACTCATCCCATTACTACAACACTATTATGGGCATGATCTCGGCCGGGTTAAGTGTGACTTCTCGTAGGCTTTCCCACTCGACCATGGTAACCCTTAAAGAAATTTTTTACATTTCAAAAACTAAGTCCAGATGTCCAGGCTCAAGACTAACCCCATAACAGCAAGACATTACTGGGAATGATTTTATTCAGTAAAGGCCTGGGACCAGAAACTCACCCATTACTATAACACGTTTACGGGCATGATCTTGGCAGGGTTAAGCGTGACTTCTCGTAGGCTTTCTTACTTGACAGTGGTAACCATGGAAGAAACTTTTAAGCATTCAAAGCCTACGTCCAGACATCCAAGCACACAGACTAACCCCTTAACAGTAACACATTTCTGGGCATGATTTTATTCAGTAAAGGCCTGGGCCAACAGACTCCCCCCATTATTATAAAACTTTTATGGGAATGATCTTGGCCGGGTTAAGTGTGACTTCTCGTAGGCTTTCCCACTATACCATGGTAACACTGGAAGAAATTTTTAAGCGTTTAAAACCTAAATATAGACATCCAGGCTCACAGACAAACCCCATAACAGTAAACCATTACTGGGCATGATTTTATTCAATAGAGGCCTGGGCCCACAGACTCAACCCATTACTATAACACTATTATGGGCATGGTCTTGGCCGGGTTAAGTGTGACTTCTGGTATGCTTTCCCACTCGACCATGGTAACCCTGGAAGAAATATTGAAGCATTCAAATCTTACATCCGGACATCCAGGTTCACAGACTAACCCCATAACAATTACACATTACTGGGCATTATTTTACTCAGTAAAAGCCCTGTATTACAGTTTTCTTTAAGGCCTGGACCCACAAACTCAACCCATTACTATAACACGTTTATGGGAATGATCTTGGCCGGGTTAAGTGTGACTTCTCGTAGGCTTTCCCACTATACCATGGTATCCCTGGAAGAAGTTTTTAAGCGTTCAAATCCTAAATATAGACATCCAAGCACACAGACTAACCCCTTAACAGTAACACATTACTGGGCATGATTTTATTCAGTAAAGGCCTGGGCCAATAGACTCACCCCATTACTATAAAACTTTTATGGGAATGATCTTGGCCGGGTTAAGTGTGACTTCTCGTAGGCTTTCCCACTCAACCATGGTATCCCTGGAACAAATGTTTTAGCATTCAAAGCCTACGTCCAGACATCCAAAAACACAGACTAACCCTTTAACAGTAAACACATTACTGGGCATGATTTTATTCAGTAAAGGCCTGGGCCCGCAGACTCACTCCATTACTATAACACTATCAGGGGCATGATCTTGGCCGGGTTAAGTGTGACTTCTCATAGGTTTTTCCACTCGACCATGGTGACCCTGGAAGAAATTTTTAAGCGTTCAAAACCTAAGTCCAGACATCTAGGCTCTTCATCCAGGCGATATTTGCTGGCTTAAGTGCGACTTCTCGGACGCTAATCCACTCAACCATGGTAACCCTGGAACAAATTTTTAAGCGTTCAAAACCTAGATCCAGACATCCAGGCTCACAGACTAACCCCATAACAGTAACACATTACTGGGCATGATTTTATTCAGTAAAGGCCTGGGCCCACAGACTCACTCCATTACTTTAACACTATTATGGGCATGATCTTGGCGGGTTTATGTGACTTCTCGTAGGTTTTCCCACTCGACCATGGTAACCCTGGAAGAAGTTTTTAAGCGTTCAAAACCTACGCCCAGACATCCAGGCGATATTGGCCAGTTTAAGTGAGACTTCTCGGACGCTAATCCACTCGACCATGGTAACCCTGGAACAAATATTTGAACGTTCAAAACCTACGTCGAGACATCATGGCTCACAGACTAACCCCATAACAGTAACACATTACGGGGCATGATTTTATTCAGTAAAGGCCTGGGCCAACAGACACACCCCATTACCATAAAACTTTTATGGGCATAATCTTGGCCGGGTTAAGTGCGACTTCTCGGACACTTTCCCATTTGACCATGGTAACCCTGGAGGAAATTTTTAAGTCCACACATCCAAGTGCTTCATCCAGGCGATATTGGCTGGGTTAAGTGAGTCTTCTCGTACACTTTCCCACTCGACCATGGTAACCCTGTAGGAAATTTTTAAGCGTTTAAAACCTAAATCCAGACAGCCAGCCATCCAGCCGAGTTAGATGCGACTTCTTGACGACTTTTTCACTCGATCCCCACCACCCTGGATAAAATTTTTAAGCATTCAAAACCTAACCCCAGACATCCAGGCGATATTGACCGGGTAAAGTGCGAATTCTCAGACGCTTTTCCACTCGACCATGGTAACCCTGAAAGAAATTTTTAAGCGTTTAAAACCTACGTCCAGACATCCAGGAGTTATTGGCCGGGTAAAGTGCGAATTCTCGGACGCTTTTCCAATCTACCATGGTAACTCTGGCGGAAATTTTTAAGCGCTCAAAACCTAAGTCCAGACATCCAGGCGCTTCATCCAGCCGATCTTGGCTGTGATAGGTGCTCATTCTGGACGTTTTCCCACTCTAACACCGCCACCCTGGAGAAAATTTTTAAACGTTTCAAACCTAAGTCCAGACTTCCGTCGTTAACTTCAGGCCAGGTGTGTGTGCCCGATGAAACCACCTATATCCCAGCAAGCTAACAGTTGTTTGTTGACTCACTAGTATGTTTATCAGTATCAGTGTGTGTGAGGCCCGAGAGCTACAGATCTCCATCCTGTAGATGGAGGAGAACACAACCTTCTCATGTTGAACCCAACAAAAACCGTTTCCTGTTCTGTTCTCATTGTACAGTATGTGCCGTGTTTCAGTGTCTGAGTCTCTTAACTTGTGATGTGTCTGCTTCTCTTTGTAGGACACGTAGTGTTTATGTCTTCAAAAGCTTCTTGGTTAGCCACATGCCCCTCGTGATTTCGCTGATGAAGGGATTTCCAGACAATGGTCACCTGTCCAGAGAAGAGAGGCGTTTCATCTCCTGTCCAGAACCGTGCACACATGATCACTGAAGAAGAAGTGGAAAGTCGACCAATCAAAATGAGCTTCACTGTAAATAAATGAACCTAATGGAGTACTACTAAAGCTGATTTAGATGAATCATTGATAGTTCATGTTGTTTTAGCATCTCAGAAATATCCACCTTGATTTTTTTCTCATTTATTTTTTAAACATAGGAATAACTTTCATACGTTAGCTTCATATTTTACATGTTAGCTCAGTTTGAATAAAATCATGCTTGATTTAAATCATCCGTCATCCTTGGCCCCATGTTTTCACTCTATAATAAAAAGGTCAAATGATTACGAATGATTTAAGAACAAATTAATATAAAAAAAACTGAAAGACAACACAAGTATATGTTTGATCTCTTGAAGAAGCACGCACACACACACACACATATATACACTCTCACTCTCAGACACACACACAGGTTGCTACAACGTATATTTTTATTTTATGTATGTTTGTATAAATGGTAAATAAACTGTTTAATAAGAATAATATTAGTAGAATTTTTTTCCAGGGTTAAAAAACACATGGTTGACTCTTTATACAGGGTCACATGATTGATTCAGTACATCCTCAAAACGACATTCAATCAAAAATGGGTGACCCTGATGAACTTAATCCTGATTAATTATACAGTTGTGGCCAAAAGTTTTGAGAATGACACAAATATTAGTTTTCACAAAGTTTGCAGCTAATCTGCTTTTAGATCTTTGTTTCAGTTGTTTCTGTGATGTACTGAAGTGTAATTACAAGCACTTCATACGTTTCAAAGGCTTTTATCGACAATTACATAGCAAATAATGACTCTTTGCATAAATGCCGTGTTGGCCCTTCTTTTTCAGGACCTCTGCAATTCGACTGAGCATGCTCTCAATCAACTTCTGGGCCAAATCCTGACTGATAGCAACCCATTCTTTCATAATCACTTCTTGGAGTTTGTCATAAGTAGTGGTTTTTTGTTTGTCCACCCGCCTCTTGAGGATTGACCACAAGTTCTCAATGGGATTAAGATCTGGGGAGTTTCCAGGCCATGGACCCAAAATTTCAACGTTTTGGTCCCCGAGCCACTTAGTTATCACTTTTGCCTTATTGGCACGGTGCTCCATCGTGCTGAAAATGCATTGTTCTTCACCAAACTGTTGTTGGATTGTTGGAAGAAGTTGCTGTTGGAGGGTGTTTTGGTACCGTTCTTTATTCATGGCTGTATTTTTGGGAAAATTGTGAGTGAGCCCACTCCCTTGGATGAGAAGCAACCTCTCACATGAATGGTCTCAGGATGCTTTACTGTTGGCATGACACAGGACTGATGGTAGCGCCACCTTTTCTTCTCCGGACAAGCCTTTTTCCAGATGCCCCAAACAATCGGAAAGGGGCTTCATCGGAGAATATGACTTTGCCCCAGTCCTCAGCAGTCCATTCACCATACTTTTGCAAAAGATCAGTCTGTCCCTGATGTTTTTTGGAGAGAAGTGACTTCTTTGCTGTCCTTCTTGACACCAGGCCATCTTCCAAAAGTCTTGGCCTCACTGTGCGTGTAGATGCGCTCACACCTGCCTGCTGCCATTCCTGAGAAAGCTCTGCACTGGTGGCACTCCGATCCTGCAGCTGAATCCTCTTTAGACGAGGACGATCCTGGCGCTTGCTGGACTTTCTTGGACGCCCTGAAGCCTTCTTAATAAGAATTGAACCTCTTTCCTTGAAGTTCTTGATGAGTCTATAAATTGTTGATTTAGGTGCAATCTTAGTAGCCACAATATCCTTGCCTGTGAAGCCATTTTTATGCAACGCAATGATGGCTGCACGCGTTACCATGGCTAACAATGGAAGAACGATGATTTCAAGCATCACCCTCCTTTTAACATGTCAAGTCCGTCATTCTAACCCAATCAGCCTGACATAATGATCTCCAGCCTTGTGCTCGTCAACATTCTCACCTGAGTTAACAAGACGTTTACTGAAATGATCTCAGCAGGTCGTTTAATGACAGCAATGAAATGCAGTGGAAAGTTTTTTTCAGGTTTAAGTTCATTTTCATGGCAAAGAAGGACTATGCAATCCATCTGATCACTCTTCATAACATTCTGGAGTATATGCAAATTGCTATTACAAAAACTTAAGCAGCAACTTTTCCAATTTCCAATATTTATGTCATTCTCAAAACCTTTGGCCACAACTGTACATATACTGTTGATACACATTTCTTTCATAAACTCCAATTTTCTATTAATACACAATTCCAAACCTTTCCAAAACAATCTTGAGTAAATGAGAAAAGAAAGATGCTAAATAGTTTTCTTTTGTTTACCAAAGTTGACAGCTATACTGAAATGTTAAGCTTAAATATTTCCAAATGTAATAAATTCTATAAAGTAGTTTGTAAGACACTTCCTTCATTTTGATACAACATTTATTTGGCAGTATTCATTCTTTAACACAAGAGATATAACCAAATAAAGAAGAGCAAAGGACACAGAACAAAGAGCATTTGTTCAAATCGTATTAATTAATATATTGTTGTCTTAAAACAAATACAGTTTTTCAAATGTGCACACTTTTGGAAAAAAATGCTAATTCTCCTGGTTTCACAGGTGATTGGATTTTCTGAGGAAATCCTGTATACGACAACAATTACCCATTGAAATGAACTAATTTACTTGCATCTTACTAAAAGAATACCTCCTTTGAGCCAACGATAAAATAAAGATCTGTTTTTAAATAATATGCCCTTGTTATTTCATATGAAATAGTTGTGGGGTTAAAAAATGGTGAAAAGAGCTTGTCTGTGAAAACTGCCAATTTAGCAGGAATTTTGTCAACAGAGAAATTATGTTCCAATAAAAATCTATGCTTCCAAGAAAATTAAATATATCATTAGGGAAGGCATTCCGAGGATTTTAATAAGAAATTATGAATAAAATAAATAAAACTAATGAATCACTGTATCAAATGCTTGATATTTTCAGTAATATCTTATATTTTTTTCTTTAAACATTCATTTTCAAGCAGGTTTACTCACAGGTTTGATGACGCATCAAGATACTGAAAGCTGATTGGCCTCCTGACAGTGATCGGTTAAATACGCGGGAAAATAGCGCGCTCAGTTTAGTCAGAGATCATAGTAACTTCTTTGATTTATATAGTAATTTATACATTTATTAATAAATCTCGCTATATAATAATGAAAAGTGCATAAGATTCAACGCTCCGATAAAAGCGCACTCGCGCTGTTGTACTCACGCACACCGACGCCACGTCACGCCGCACCATGTATCGCGTGAACTATAGTTTCTATGGCGACGCGTGTTATGGCGTGAATTCCACACATAAACACTCAAACCCATCGATATCTGTTTGTTGAGAGACGAGGCGATTTCAGAGACTTTCGGAGATTATTTCCTGACACTGTGATTTTCGACGCAGTTCAGAGCGAGAGGAGACTTTTATTTTAGGAGATCGGAGGATATTTCCTTTGAGTACAGTTTGAAGGAAGTTTTTTATTCTCTTCTTATTTCTCTTCTTATTTCTTTCTCTTTATTTCTCTCATTCTTTCTCTCTTTCTTTCTTTTCTTTCTTTCTTCAACTAATTTTTTTTTTTTTTTTTTTTTATTTACTGTATTTCGTGGAGTTTGGAGAGATTGTCAGCCGCTCTTATGAGTGAAAGACAAGGTGAGCGTTTTGTTTGTTATTGCTATGTTATGGTATGATGTTGTGCAATGTTTGACTGAATTAATGTGAAGATATGCCTTTGATTTTCTATTCAAGAGCAAATAGAAGTAAAAGCAATTGGTGCTTGGTTATGATAAAGGTTGCTAATAGAGGCTGTAAGTGTCTGATGTGTGAAATATTGCAGCCTCGGGCCGCTCCAGATCCAGGAGTGCTGCTGTCTCTCAGGCGGCTGCTCAGGAGGTTGGGAGAAGCGGCTCTGGTGACGACACTCAGGAACCGCTGACCAACCCAAACCTGCCTCTGAGCCAAGAGCTGCCTGGGTACATCGCCTCTGCCGCCAGAGTTGGCCGCTTCTGTGTCCGTGTCTCACGGGAAGAGGAAGCGCAGAGCGGCAGCCAGGAGGATGAGGGTCCGTCCCCTCATACAGAAGAGCTGCCAACGCTCCCGCAGAGGTCAGAGTGCACTGAGATTAAACACCTCACCACTCACTAAACGAAGTCGTCACTGAAGACGTTACAGTAAGGTCCCATTTAAAGAGGTTTCTTGTGATCTTGTGTGTTGCAGAAGCGTATGTCAAGGGCCCATTGCTGGGGCGAGGTGGATTCGCTCGGTGTATGCTGGGACCCGGAGGTCTGACGGACTGCCAGTAAGACTTCTCTCACCTCCTCGTTAGGAAATGTTGCCGCCAGTGAACGTGGTCTGTGATAATTAGTCAGCGTGGTCTTCATCTGTCTACAGGTTGCCATCAAGCACGTCTGTAAAAGAGGAACACCGAGACTGAGAGTCGTGAGTTCAGAGTGAATCTGTTGCTCTGCTTGCTCTGATTGAGCGCTGATATAACGCAACGCTCGTCCTGCAGGAAGGTCAGTGATCAGCTGCCGCTGGAGGTGGCGTTGATGAGTCTGGTCAATTCGGCTCCTGCCTGCCCCAACGTCCTGCAGCTGCTGGAGTGGTTAGACTTTCCCAGACGCTACACCTTGATCCTGGAGCGCCCCGCTCTTGCCAAGATCTGGACACTTTCTGCAAGCAGAACGGACGCCTGGAGGAGAGTCTGGCCAAGAAAAGTGCTGCTGCAGCTGGTCACGGCGCTGAAACACTGCGAGAGCCGCGGAGTCCTGCACCGGGACGTCAAACCGAGAACCTCCTGATCTCCACAGAGTCACACGACATCAAGCTGCTGGACTTCGGCTGTGGAGATCTGCTGAAAGACTCGCCTACAGACACTTTGCAGGTGGGTTTGATCTCACTGCGTGATCTGTGTTTGTTTGTGGAGCCTCTTCAGGTGACGCCTGGGGTCTTGTTGTGTCTCTCAGGCACTCTTCAGTACGCCTCCTGAGTGGAGCCGGGCGGCAGCGCTATCACGCAGGACCGGCTACGGTTTGGTCGGTCGGGTGACGCTCTACAACATCTTGTGCGGCTGTTTCCCTTCAGAGGCACGTTGAGGGTCACCTCCAGAAGCAGACTGCGCGCCCAGAGAGCTGTCCACAGGCAAGAGACAGAGGTCACGTCCAGATCCAGGTGAAGCGTGTGCTTCTGTCTTCCTGAACACTGTGTTGTGTGTAACAGAGTGCCGCCAGCTGATTGGCTGGTGTCTCAGTGCATCGGGCGCCAGACCGCCCACTTTAGAGGACATTGAGCGCCACCCTGGTTACACTGAGCAGGTGGCCAGAGACACACACTTATCTGACTCACAGCAGTCATGGCTGGATTGTCTCGTTAGGATCAGACTAGATTAATGCTTCTGATTGTTTGTATAGGGTGAGCAGGAGTGACACAGGAAGTGCAGGGAACGGCTTCCTGGTCGCCTCCAGAAAGAGCAGAGGATCATGGGCTGATGGTGGAGGGTTCGGATCCTCTGCTCCAGTCGGTGAAGATCTCTGTGTGGATGCTGCAGGAGTCTGAACACACAGCAGCAGCTGAAACCACCCACAGATCAATATGTGTAGCTTCTCCACAATAAAGTGTAAATATGTATATAACAGAGTTGTACATCTCGCTGTATCGCAGTAGTATTACTTTTTTGTAATCGGACAGGAAAAAGGACCAAAAATAAGAAAGAAATCAGAAGAAAAATCTCTTAGTGATTCAAATTAATAGAAGGGGATGCATAGAATGTAAATTGCAAAAACAAATATATAAATAAAGCCATTTTTATGCTTAAAGGAAAAAAAATAATGGTGACCCAAAACCATTGTTCCATACTTTTTCAAAATATCCTCCTTTGTGTTCGGGAGAACAAAGAAATTCATACAAGTTTGGAACTACTTGAGGATGAGTAAATGATAACAAAATCTTACTTGTTGGGTAAAATTCCTTTAAACAGTAATATTTTCGTTTGCCTTACTGTGGTGCTTTAACTGTGGCAGTGGGGCTGCACAACATCTGTGCAAATTATCAGGTAAAGAAATTAACCAAATAAATAGAAATAAACAAACTAAAATATTTAGTTCAATACGTCCTGCAACTGGTTTTGCACATACAGTAGAATACAAATTGCCTAGAAAGACATATTTTGAAAAAGACATATTTTAACAGTTATTTATATTATTTATTATTTATTATAGTTTGATTCATAACAACATAAATTAGTCTTTTCAGGCTCACTGATTCAAAGAAAACTAATTTTCTGGTTGACCAGAAGCTGAATACAAAGTATTTATTCAGTAAATAATAATCAGTGAACCATATTCCTTTTAACATACCTACAAACATTGAGTTAGACAACATTTGACAGTCCACTTTAGGCATTCCACGATCAGTAAGCAACTTTTTCAGCTACATGTCATTAGAGTTTTAGTAAACTGTCTGTTTAATAACCTCTTATTAGTTAATAGATGGCAAGTATTAAGGTATTAAACATATTCTTAATAAAAACAGAGAAATATATGCTATTAATAGCTGTAAAATTAGCCCATTTTGTTTCAATATAGGATTGCGGAAATGAGTACAACCTAGATTTAATTCAACAAGGTGTGATATTTTAGTACTTAATATGTCCTCCATAACTCTATGTATACAGTGTACTGCTCTGACGCTTCTTGGCACTGAATGTAAAATTTTATTACAAACTGTTACATCTGTCCTGTTTAACTCCTTCTTAAACGACCTGGTCTTTAATGGGGAGAGTTTCTGGTTTGGGGGAGAGTTGAGGTTTTGTATTATATCACACAGTGGTTGATAAAGCCTAACTCTCTCACACCTTCAGCTCTCATACGTCCCTACAGAAGAGCTTTACTACCCTGAAGTTCACTGTGGAAACCAGACACTTCTCACTGTATGCCTCCTCTTGTGACACCAGAACATTTTAGATGCTGTCAGATCAGATCTGAAATGATTAACTTGGTCTCATGAGACTAGAGCATGGATTCCCAGAAGCCCTCACTTACTTAAGCCAAGGGTCTTGGAAAAGGAGTTTATTGTGCTTTGGCCGCAGTGGATAGTTTGGGTGCGGACAAACAACCATGCATGGTGCTATTTTAAGATGTACAGTCACTCTTCTCATAGCGTTTACTGGCTCTGAGACGCTTTGGTCACTCCTCACTAATCATTACAAATGATTATTTCGGGGCTTTTACAAGTCCATTGTTTTTGAATTTTTGAAAATGTTGCAGTATTTTTACATTGAAAACAAGAATTTGGTATTCCTCTTGCATTATTGTCCTCTTATAAGTTAAAAATAAATACCCTGGCAGTGTTCACTGTTCCAACAAAAACTACAAAAAAATTAAAACCCGACGTTAACTTCAGGCCAGGTGTGTGTGCTCAATGAAACCACCTACTGTATATCCCAGCAAGCTAACAGTTGTTTGTTGACTCACTAGTATGTTTATCAGTATCAGTGTGTGTGAGGCCCGAGAGCTACAGATCTCCATCCTGTAGATGGAGGAGAACACAACCTTCTCATGTTGAACCCAACAAAACCGTTTCCTGTTCTGTTCTCATTGTACAGTATGTGCCGTGTTTCAGTGTCTGAGTCTCTTAACTTGTGATGTGTCTGCTTCTCTTTGTAGGACACGTAGTGTTCAAGCTTCTTGGTGAGCCACATGCCCCTCGTGATCTCGCTGATGAAGGGATTTCCAGACAATGGTCACCTGTCCAGAGAAGAGAGGCGTTTCATCTCCTGTCCAGAACCGTGCACACATGATCACTGAAGAGGAAGTGGAAAGTCGACCAATCAAAATGACTGTAAATAAATGAACCTAATGGAGTACTACTAAAGCTGATTTAGATGAATCATTGATAGTTCATGCTGTTTTAGCATCTCAGAAATATCCACCTTGATTTTTTTCTCATTTATTTTTTAAACATAGGAATAACTTTCATACGTTAGCTTTTGAATAAAATCATGCTTGATTTAAATCATCCGTCATCCTTGGCCCCATGTTTTCACTCTATAATAAAAAGGTCAAATGATTACGAATGATTTAAGAACAAATGAATATAAATAAAACTGAAAGACAACACGAGTATATGTTTGATCTCTTGAAGCAGCACGCACACACACACACACACACACACACATATATACACTCTCACACACACACACAGGTTGCTACAACGTACATTTTTATTTTATGTATGTTTGTATAAATGGTAAATAAACTGTTTAATAAGAATAATATTAGTAGAATTTTTTTTTCCAGGGTTAAAAACACATGGTTGACTTCCTTATACAGGGTCACATGATTGATTCAGTACATCCTCAAAATGACATTCAATCAAAATGGGTGACCCTGATGAACTTAATCCTGATTAATTATACAGTTTGGCCAAAAGTTTGAAAATGACACAATTATTAGTTTTTTACAAAGTTTGCTGCTAAACTGCTTTTTAGATCTTTGTTTCAGTTGTTTCTGTGATGTACTGAAGTGTAATTACAAGCACTTCATAAGTTTCAAAGGCTTTTATCGACAATTACATGACATTTATGCAAAGAGTCATTATTTGCTGTGTTGGCCCTTCTTTTTCAGGACCTCTGCAATTCGACTGAGCATGCTCTCAATCAACTTCTGGGCCAAATCCTGACTGATAGCAACCCATTCTTTCATAATCACTTCTTGAGTTTGTCATAAGTAGTGGTTTTTGTTTGTCCACCCGCCTCTTGAGGATTGACCACAAGTTCTCAATGGGATTAAGATCTGGGGAGTTTCCAGGCCATGGACCCAAAATTTCAACGTTTTGGTCCCCGAGCCACTTAGTTATCACTTTTGCCTTATTGGCACGGTGCTCCATCGTGCTGAAAAATGCATTGTTCTTCACCAAACTGTTGTTGGATTGTTGGAAGAAGTTGCTGTTGGAGGGTGTTTTGGTACCGTTCTTTATTCATGGCTGTATTTTTGGGAAAATTGTGAGTGAGCCCACTCTCTTGGATGAGAAGCAACCTCTCACATGAATGGTCTCAGGATGCTTTACTGTTGGCATGACACAGGACTGATGGTAGCGCCACCTTTTCTTTCTCCGACAAGCCTTTTCCAGATGCCCCAAACAATCGGAAAGGGGCTTCATCGGAGAATATGACTTTGCCCCAGTCCTCAGCAGTCCATTCACATACTTTTTGCAAAAGATCAGTCTGTCCCTGATGTTTTTTGGAGAGAAGTGACTTCTTTGCTGTCCTTTCTTGACACCAGGCCATCTTCCAAAAGTCTTGGCCTCACTGTGCGTGTAGATGCGCTCACACCTGCCTGCTGCCATTCCTGAGAAAGCTCTGCACTGGTGGCACTCCGATCCTGCAGCTGAATCCTCTTTAGACGAGGACGATCCTGGCGCTTGCTGGACTTTCTTGACGCCCTAGAAGCCTTCTTAATAAGAATTGAACCTCTTTCCTTGAAGTTCTTGATGAGTCTATAAATTGTTGATTTAGGTGCAATCTTAGTAGCCACAATATCCTTGCCTGTGAAGCCATTTTTATGCAACGCAATGATGGCTGCACGCTGCTACCATGGCTAACAATGGAAGAACGATGATTTCAAGCATCACCTCCTTTTAACATGTCAAGTCCGTCATTCTAACCCAATCAGCCTGACATAATGATCTCCAGCCTTGTGCTCGCCAACATTCTCACCTGAGTTAACAAGACGTTTACTGAAATGATCTCAGCAGGTCGTTTAATGACAGCAATGAAATGCAGTGGAAAGTTTTTTCAGGTTTAAGTTCATTTTCATGGCAAAGAAGGACTATGCAATCCATCTGATCACTCTTCATAACATTCTGGAGTATATGCAAATTGCTATTACAAAAACTTAAGCAGCAACTTTTCCAATTTCCAATATTTATGTCATTCTCAAAACCTTTGGCCACAACTGTACATATACTGTTGATACACATTTCTTTCATAAACTCCAATTTTCTATTAATACACAATTCCAAACCTTTCCAAAACAATCTTGAGTAAATGAGAAAAGAAAGATGCTAAATAGTTTTCTTTGTTTACCAAAGTTGACAGCTATACGAAATGTTAAGCTTAAATATTTCCAAATGTAATAAATTTATAAAGTAGTTTGTAAGACACTTCCTTCATTTTGATACAACATTTATTTGGCAGTATTCATTCTTTAACACAAGAGATATAACCAAATAAAGAAGAGCAAAGGACACAGAACAAAGAGCATTTGTTCAAATCGTATTAATTAATATATTGTTGTCTTAAAACAAATACAGTTTTTCAAATGTGCACACTTTTGGAAAAAATGCTAATTCTCCTGGTTTCACAGGTGATTGGATTTTCTGAGGAAATCCTGTATACGACAACAATTACCCATTGAAATGAACTAATTTACTTGCATCTTACTAAAAGAATACCTCCTTTGAGCCAACGATAAAATAAAGATCTGTTTTTAAATAATATGCCCTTGTTATTTCATATGAAATAGTTGTGGGGTTAAAAATGGTGAAAAGAGCTTGTCTGTGAAAACTGCCAATTTAGCAGGAATTTTGTCAACAGAGAAATTATGTTCCAATAAAAATCTATGCTTCCAAGAAAATTAAATATATCATTAGGGAAGGCATTCCGAGGATTTTAATAAGAAATTATGAATAAAATAAATAAAACTAATGAACCACTGTATCAAATGCTTGATATTTTCAGTAATATCTTATATTTTTTTCTTTAAACATTCATTTTCAAGCAGGTTTACTCACAGGTTTGATGACGCACCAAGATACTTGAAAGCTGATTGGCCTCCTGACAGTGATCGGTTAAATACGCGGGAAAATAGCGCGCTCAGTTTAGTCAGAGATCATAGTAACTTCTCTGATTTATATAGTAATTTATACATTTATTAATAAATCTCGCTATATAATAATGAAAAGTGCATAAGATTCAACGCTTCCGATAAAAGCGCACGCGCGCTGTTGTACTCACGCACGCGACGCCACGCGCACCATGTACGTGAACTATAGTTTCTATGGCGACGCGTGTTATGGCGTGAAATTCCACATAAACACTCAAACCCATCGATATCTGTTTGTTGAGAGACAGGCGATTTCAGAGACTTTCGAGATTATTTCCTGACACTGTGATTTTCGACGCAGTTCAGAGCGAGAGGAGACTTTTATTTTAGGAGATCGGAGGATATTTCCTTTGAGTACAGTTTGAAGGAAGTTTTTTATTCTCTTCTTATCTTTCTTTCTCTTTATTTCTCTCATTCTTTCTTTTCTTTCTTTCTTTCTTCAACTTTTTTTTTTTTTTTTTTTTTTTTTTATTTACTGTATTTCGTGGAGTTTGAGAGATTGTCAGCCGCTTTCTTATGAGTGAAAGACAAGGTGAGCGTTTGTTTGTTATTGCTATGTTATGGTATGATGTTGTGCAATGTTTGACTGAATTAATGTGAAGATATGCCTTGATTTTCTATTCAAGAGCAAATAGAAGTAAAAGCAATTGGTGCTTGGTTATGATAAAGGTTGCTAATAGAGGCTGTAAGTGTCTGATGTGTGAAATATTGCAGCCTCGGGCCGCTCCAGATCCAGGAGTGCTGCTGTCTCTCAGGCGGCTGCTCAGGAGGTTGGGAGAAGCGGCTCTGGTGATTTACACTCAGGAACCGCTGACCAACCCAAACCTGCCTCTGAGCCAAGAGCTGCCTGGGTACATCGCTCCTCTGCCGCCAGAGTTGGCCGCTTTCTGTGTCCGTGTCTCACGGGAAGAGGAAGCGCAGAGCGGCAGCCAGGAGGATGAGGGTCCGTCCCCTCATACAGAAGAGCTGCCAAACGCTCCCGCAGAGGTCAGAGTGCACTGAGATTAAACACCTCACCACTCACTAAACGAGTCGTCACTGAAGACGTTACAGTAAGGTCCCGCTTAAAGAGGTTTCTTGTGATCTTGTGTGTTGCAGAAGCGTATGTCAAGGGCCCATTGCTGGGGCGAGGTGGATTCGGCTCGGTGTATGCTGGGACCCGGAGGTCTGACGGACTGCCAGTAAGACTTCCTCTCACCTCCCTCGTTAGAAATGTTGCCGTCAGTGAACGTGGTCTGTGATAATTAGTCAGCGTGGTCTTCATCTGTCTACAGGTTGCCATCAAGCACGCCTGTAAAAGAGGAACACCGAGACTGAGAGTCGTGGAGTTCAGAGTGAATCTGTTGCTCTGCTTGCTCTGATTGAGCGCTGGATATAACGCAACGCTCAGGCCCTGCAGGAAGGTCAGGATCAGCTGCCGCTGGAGGTGGCGTTGATGAGTCTGGTCAATTCGGCTCCTGCCTGCCCCAACGTCCTGCAGCTGCTGGAGTGGTTAGACTTTCCCAGACGCTACACCTTGATCCTGGAGCGCCCCGCTTCCTGCCAAGATCTGGACACTTTCTGCAAGCAGAACGGACGCCTGGAGGAGAGTCTGGCCAAGAAAGTGCTGCTGCAGCTGGTCACGGCGCTGAAACACTGCGAGAGCCGCGGAGTCCTGCACCGGGACGTCAAACCGGAGAACCTCCTGATCTCCACAGAGTCACACGACATCAAGCTGCTGGACTTCGGCTGTGGAGATCTGCTGAAAGACTCGGCCTACAGACACTTTGCAGGTGGGTTTGATCTCACTGCGGTGATCTGTGTTTGTTTGTGGAGCCTCTTCAGGTGACGCCTGGGGTCTTGTTGTGTCTCTCAGGCACTCTTCAGTACGCCTCCTGAGTGGTTTCGCGGCAGCGCTATCACGCAGGACCGGCTACGGTTTGGTCGGTCGGGGTGACGCTCTACAACATCTTGTGCGGCTGTTTCCCCTTCAGAGGCACGTTGAGGGTCACCTCCAGAAGCAGACTGCGCTTCCCAGAGAGCTGTCCACAGGCAAGAGACAGAGGTCACGCCCAGATCCAGGTGAAGCGTGTGCTTCTGTCTTCCTGAACACTGTGTTGTGTGTAACAGAGTGCCGTCAGCTGATTGGCTGGTGTCTCAGTGCATCGGCGCCAGACCGCCCACTTTAGAGGACATTGAGCGCCACCCTGGTTACACTGAGCAGGTGGCCAGAGACACACACTTATCTGACTCACAGCAGTCACGGCTGGATTGTCTCAAGTAGGATCAGACTAGATTAATGCTTCTGATTGTTTGTATAGGGTGAGCAGGAGTGACACAGGAAGTGCAGGGAACGGCTTCCTGGTCGCCTCCAGAAAGAGCAGAGGATCATGGGCTGATGGTGGAGGGTTCTGGATCCTCTGCTCCAGTCGGTGAAGATCTCTGTGTGTGGATGCTGCAGGAGTCTGAACACACAGCAGCAGCTGAAACCACCCACAGATCAATATGTGTAGCTTCTCCACAATAAAGTGTAAATATGTATATAACAGGAGTTGTACATCTCGCTGTATCACAGTAGTATTACTTTTTTGTAATCGGGACAGGAAAAAGGACCAAAAATAAGAAAGAAATCAGAAGAAAATCTCTTAGTGATTCAGATTAATAGAAGGGGATGCATAGAATGTAAATTGCAAAAACAAATATATAAATAAAGCCATTTTTATGCTTAAAGAAAAAAAAAATAATGGTGACCAAAACCATTGTTCCATACTTTTTCAAAATATCCTCCTTGTGTTCGGGAGAACAAAGAAATTCATACAAGTTTGGAACTACTTGAGGATGAGTAAATGATAACAAAATCTTACTTGTTGGGTAAAATTCCTTTAAACAGTAATATTTTCGTTTGCCTTACCGTGGTGCTTTAACTGTGGCAGTGGGGCTGCACAACATCTGTGCAAATTATCAGGTAAAGAAATTAACCAAATAAATAGAAATAAACAAACTAAAATATTTAGTTCAATACGTCCTGCAACTGGTTTTGTACATACAGTAGAATACAAATTGCCTAGAAAGACATATTTTGAAAAAGACATATTTTTAACAGTTATTTATATTATTTATTATTTATTATAGTTTGGATAATATAGTTTCATAACAACATAAATTAGTCTTTTCAGGCTCACTGATTCAAAGAAAACTAATTTTCTGGTTGACCAGAAGCTGAATACAAAGTATTTATTCAGTAAATAATAATCAGTGAACCATATTCCTTTTAACATACCTACAAACATTGAGTTAGACAACATTTGATAGTCCACTTTAGGTATTCCACGATCAGTAAGCAACTTTTCAGCTACATGTCATTAGAGTTTTAGTAAACTGTCTGTTTAATAACCTCTTATTAGTTAATAGATGGCAAGTATTAAGGTATTAAACATATTCTTAATAAAAACAGAGAAATATATGCTATTAATAGCTGTAAAATTAGCCCATTTTGTTTCAATATAGGATTGGCGGAAATGAGTACAACCTAGATTTAATTCAACAAGGTGTGATATTTTAGTACTTAATATGTCCTCCATAACTCTATGTATACAGTGTACTGCTCTGACGCTTCTTGGCACTGAATGTAAAATTTTATTACAAACTGTTACATCTGTCCTGTTTAACTCCTTCTTAAACGACCTGGTCTTTAATGGGAGAGTTTCTGGTTTGGGGAGAGTTGAGGTTTTGTATTATATCACACAGTGGTTGATAAAGCCTAACTCTCTCACACCTTCAGCTCTCATACGTCCCACAGAAGAGCTTTACTACCCTGAAGTTCACTGTGGAAACCAGACACTTCTCACTGTATGCCTCCTCTTGTGACACCAGAACATTTTAGATGCTGTCAGATCAGATCTGAAATGATTAACTTGGTCTCATGAGACTAGAGCATGGATTCCCAGAAGCCCTCACTTACTTAAGCCAAGGGTCTTGGAAAAGGAGTTTATTGTGCTTTTGGCCGCAGTGGATAGTTTGGGTGCGGACAAACAACCATGCATGGTGCTATTTTAAGATGTACAGTCACTCTTCTCATAGCGCTTACTGGCTCTGAGACGCTTGGTCACTCCTCACTAATCATTACAAATGATTATTTCGGGGGCTTTTTACAAGTCCATTGTTTTTGAATTTTTGAAAATGTTGCAGTATTTTTACATTGAAAACAAGAATTTGTATTCCTCTTGCATTATTGTCCTCTTATAAGTTAAAAATAAATACCCTGGCAGTGTTCACTGTTCCAACAAAAACTACAAAAAATTAAAACCCGACGTTAACTTCAGGCCAGGTGTGTGTGCTCAATGAAACCACCTACTGTATATCCCAGCAAGCTAACAGTTGTTTGTTGACTCACTAGTATGTTTATCAGTATCAGTGTGTGTGAGGCCCGAGAGCTACAGATCTCCATCCTGTAGATGGAGGAGAACACAACCTTCTCATGTTGAACCCAACAAAAACCGTTTCCTGTTCTGTTCTCATTGTACAGTATGTGCCGTGTTTCAGTGTTGAGTCTCTTAACTTGTGATGTGTCTGCTTCTCTTTGTAGGACACGTAGTGTTCAAGCTTCTTGGTGAGCACATGCCCTCGTGATCTCGCTGATGAAGGGATTTCCAGACAATGGTCACCTGTCCAGAGAAGAGAGGCGTTTCATCTCCTGTCCAGAACCGTGCACACATGATCACTGAAGAGGAAGTGGAAAGTCGACCAATCAAAATGACTGTAAATAAATGAACCTAATGGAGTACTACTAAAGCTGATTTAGATGAATCATTGATAGTTCATGCTGTTTTTAGCATCTCAGAAATATCCACCTTGATTTTTTCTCATTTATTTTTTAAACATAGGAATAACTTTCATACGCATAGCTTTTGAATAAAATCATGCTTGATTTAAATCATCCGTCATCCTTGGCCCCATGTTTTCACTCTATAATAAAAAGGTCAAATGATTACGAATGATTTAAGAACAAATGAATATAAATAAAACTGAAAGACAACACGAGTATATGTTTGATCTCTTGAAGCAGCACGCACACACACACACACACACACACACACACACATATATACACTCTCACACACACACACAGGTTGCTACAACGTACATTTTTATTTTATGTATGTTTGTATAAATGGTAAATAAACTGTTTAATAAGAATAATATTAGTAGAATTTTTTTCCAGGGTTAAAAACACATGGTTGACTCTTATACAGGGTCACATGATTGATTCAGTACATCCTCAAAATGACATTCAATCAAAATGGGTGACCCTGATGAACTTAATCCTGATTAATTATACAGTTGTGGCCAAAAGTTTTGAAAATGACACAATTATTAGTTTTTACAAAGTTTGCTGCTAAACTGCTTTTAGATCTTTGTTTCAGTTGTTTCTGTGATGTACTGAAGTGTAATTACAAGCACTTCATAAGTTTCAAAGGCTTTTATCGACAATTACATGACATTTATGCAAAGAGTCATTATTTGCTGTGTTGGCCCTTCTTTTCAGGACCTCTGCAATTCGACTGAGCATGCTCTCAATCAACTTCTGGGCCAAATCCTGACTGATAGCAACCCATTCTTTCATAATCACTTCTTGAGTTTGTCATAAGTAGTGGGTTTTGTTTGTCCACCCGCCTCTTGAGGATTGACCACAAGTTCTCAATGGGATTAAGATCTGGGGAGTTTCCAGGCCATGGACCCAAAATTTCAACGTTTTGGTCCCCGAGCCACTTAGTTATCACTTTTGCCTTTATTGGCACGGTGCTCCATCGTGCTGAAAATGCATTGTTCTTCACCAAACTGTTGTTGGATTGTTGGAAGAAGTTGCTGTTGGAGGGTGTTTTGGTACCGTTCTTATTCATGGCTGTATTTTTGGGAAAATTGTGAGTGAGCCCACTCCTTGGATGAGAAGCAACCTCTCATGAATGGTCTCAGGATGCTTTACTGTTGGCATGACACAGGACTGATGGTAGCGCTCACCTTTTCTTCTCCGGACAAGCCTTTTTCCAGATGCCCCAAACAATCGGAAAGGGGCTTCATCGGAGAATATGACTTTGCCCCAGTCCTCAGCAGTCCATTCACCATACTTTTTGCAAAAAGATCAGTCTGTCCCTGATGTTTTTTTGGAGAGAAGTGACTTCTTTGCTGTCCTTCTGACACCAGGCCATCTTCCAAAAGTCTTGGCCTCACTGTGCGTGTAGATGCGCCTCACACCTGCCTGCTGCCATTCCTGAGAAAGCTCTGCACTGGTGGCACTCCGATCCTGCAGCTGAATCCTCTTTTAGACGAGGACGATCCTGGCGCTGCTGGACTTTCTGGACGCCCTGAAGCCTTCTTAATAAGAATTGAACCTCTTTCCTGAAGTTCTTGATGAGTCTATAAATTGTTGATTTAGGTGCAATCTTAGTAGCCACAATATCCTTGCCTGTGAAGCCATTTTTATGCAACGCAATGATGGCTGCACGCTGCTACCATGGCTAACAATGGAAGAACGATGATTTCAAGCATCACCTCCTTTTAACATGTCAAGTCCGTCATTCTAACCCAATCAGCCTGACATAATGATCTCCAGCCTTGTGCTCGCCAACATTCTCACCTGAGTTAACAAGACGCTTACTGAAATGATCTCAGCAGGTCGTTTAATGACAGCAATGAAATGCAGTGGAAAGTTTTTTCAGGTTTAAGTTCATTTTCATGGCAAAGAAGGACTATGCAATCCATCTGATCACTCTTCATAACATTCTGGAGTATATGCAAAATTGCTATTACAAAAACTTAAGCAGCAACTTTTCCAATTTCCAATATTTATGTCATTCTCAAAACCTTTGGCCACAACTGTACATATACTGTTGATACACATTTCTTTCATAAACTCCAATTTTCTATTAATACACATTCCAAACCTTTCCAAAACAATCTTGAGTAAATGAGAAAAGAAAGATGCTAAATAGTTTCCTTTTGTTTACCAAAGTTGACAGCTATACGAAATGTTAAGCTTAAATATTTCCAAATGTAATAAATTTATAAAGTAGTTTGTAAGACACTTCCTTCATTTTGATACAACATTTATTTGGCAGTATTCATTCTTTAACACAAGAGATATAACCAAATAAAGAAGAGCAAAGGACACAGAACAAAGAGCATTTGTTCAAATCGTATTAATTAATATATTGTTGTCTTAAAACAAATACAGTTTTTCAAATGTGCAATACTTTTTGGAAAAATGCTAATTCTCCTGGTTTCACAGGTGATTGGATTTTCTGAGGAAATCCTGTATACGACATAACAATTACCCATTGAAATGAACTAATTTATTTGCATCTTACTAAAAGAATACCTCCTTTGAGCCAACGATAAAATAAAGATCTGTTTTTAAATAATATGCCCTTTGTTATTTCATATGAAATAGTTGTGGGGTTAAAAATGGTGAAAAGAGCTTGTCTGTGTAAAACCGGCCAATTTAGCAGGAATTTTGTCAACAGAGAAATTATGTTCCAATAAAAATCTATGCTTCCAAGAAAATTAAATATATCATTAGGGAAGGCATTCCGAGGATTTTAATAAGAAATTATGAATAAAATAAATAAAACTAATGAATCACTGTATCAAATGCTTGATATTTTCAGTAATATCTTATATTTTTTCTTTAAACATTCATTTTCAAGCAGGTTTACTTCACAGGTTTGATGACGCATCAAGATACTGAAAGCTGATTGGCCTCCTGACAGTGATCGTTAAACGCGGGAAAATAGCGCGCTCAGTTTAGTCAGAGATCATAGTAACTTCTCTGATTTATATAGTAATTTATACATTTATTAATAAATCTCGCCATATATAATAATGAAAAGTGCATAAGATTCAACGCTTCCGATAAAAGCGCACGTCAAGGCTGTTGTACTCACGCACGCGCGACGTCACGCACCATGTACGGAACTATAGTTTCTATGGCGACGCGTGTTATGGCGTGAATTCCACACATAAACACTCAAACCCATCGATATCTGTTTGTTGAGAGACGAGGCGATTTCAGAGACTTTCGAGATTATTTCCTGACACTGTGATTTTCGACGCAGTTCAGAGCGTAGAGGAGACTTTTTATTTTAGGAGATCGGAGGATATTTCCTTTGAGTACAGTTTGAAGGAAGTTTTTTATTCTCTTCTTATTCTCTTCTTATTTCTTTCTTTATTTCTCTCATTCTTTCTCTCTCTTTCTTTCTTCTTTCTTCAACTAATTTTTTTTTTTTTTTTTTTATTTACTGTATTTCGTGGAGTTTGGAGAGATTGTCAGCCGCTCTTATGAGTGAAAGACAAGGTGAGCGTTTTGTTTGTTATTGCTATGTTATGGTATGATGTTGTGCAATGTTTGACTGAATTAATGTGAAGATATGCCTTTGATTTTCTATTCAAGAGCAAATAGAAGTAAAAGCAACTGGTGCTTGGTTATGATAAAGCTGTTAATAGAGGCTGTAAGTGTCTCCGATGTAAATATTGCAGCCTCGGGCCGCTCCAGATCCAGGAGTGCTGCTGTCCTCAGGCGGCTGCTCAGGAGGTTGGGAGAAGGGCTCTGGTGACGGTTAATCAGGAACCGCTGACCAACCCAAACCTGCCTCTGAGCCAAGAGCTGCCTGGGTACATCGCCCTCTGCCGTCAGAGTTGGCTTGCAGCTTGTGTCCGTGTCTCACGGGAAGAGGAAGTGCAGAGCGGCAGCCAGGAGGATGAGGGTCCGTCCTCTCATACAGAAGAGCTGCCAAAACGCTCCCGCAGAGGTCAGGAGGCACTGAGATTAAACACTATCACCACTACTAAACGAGTCATCACTGAAGACGTTGGCAGTAAGGTCCTGCTTAAAGAGGTTTCTCTGTGATCTTGTGCGGTGTAGAAGCGTATGTCAGTTCGGCGCTCCATTGCTGGGGCGAGGTGGATCTGCTCGTGTATGCTGGGACCCGGAGGTCTGATGACGGACTGCCAGTAAGACTTCCTCTCACCTCCTCGCAGGAAATGCTGCCGTCAGTGAACGTGGGGTCTGTGATAATTAGTCAGCGTGGTCTTCATCTGTCTACAGGCTGCCATCTGGCACGTCTGTAAAAGAGGAACACCGAGACTGAGAGTCGTGGAGTTCAGGAGTGAATCTGTTGCTCTGCTTGCTCTGATTGAGCGCTGGATATAACGCAACGCTCAGTCCTGCAGGAAGGTCAGGATCAGCTGCCGCTGGAGGTGGCTGATGAGTTCTGGTCAATTCGCTCCTGCCTCGCCCCAACGTCCTGCAGCTGCTGGAGTGGTTAGACTTTCCCAGACGCCACTCCTGATCCTGGAGCGCCCCCGCTCTTGCCAAGATCTGGACACTTTCTGCAAGCAGAACGGACGCCTGGAGGAGAGTCTGGCCAAGAAAGTGCTGTTGCAGCTGGTCACGGGCGCTGAAACACCGCGAGCCGCGAGTCCTGCACCGGACGCCAAACCGAGAACCTCCTGATCTCCACAGAGTCACACGACATCAAGCTGCTGGACTTTTTCGCTGTGGAGATTCGCTGAAAGACTCGCCCACAGACACTTTGCAGGTGGGTTTGATCTCACTGCGTGATCTGTGCTTGTTTGTGGAGCCTCTTCAGGTGACGCCTGGGGTCTTGTTGTGTCTCTCAGGCACTCTTCAGCACGCCTCCTGAGTGGTTTCGGGCGGCAGCTTATCACGCAGGACTGCCACGGTTTGGCCGGTCGGGTGACGCCACAACATCTTGTGCGGCTGTTTCCTTCAGAGGCAGAATGCTGAGGGTCACCTCCAGAAGCAGACTGACTGCGCTCTGTGAGAGCTGTCCACAGGCAAGAGACAGAGGTCACGCCCAGATCCAGGTGAAGCGTAGGTGCTTCTGTCTTCCTGAACACTGTGTTGTGTGTAACAGAGTGCCGCCAGCTGATTGGCTGTGTCTCAGTGCATCGGGCGCCAGACCGCCCACTTTAGAGGACATTGAGCGCCACCCCTGGTTACACTGAGCAGGTGGCCAGAGACACACACTTATCTGACTCACAGCAGTCACACGGCTGGATTGTCTCAAGTTAGGATCAGACTAGATTAATGCTTCTGATTGTTTGTATAGGGTGAGCAGGAGGACACAGGAAGTGCAGGAACGTGGCTTCCCTGGTCGCCTTCAGAAAGAGCAGAGGATCATGGGCTGATGGTGGAGGGTCCGATCCTCTGCTCCAGTCGGTGAAGATCTCTCTGTGTGGATGCTGCAGGAGTCTGAACACACAGCAGCAGCTGAAACTACCCACAGATCAATATGTGTAGCTTCTCCACAATAAAGTGTAAATATGTATATACAGGAGTTGTACATCTCGGCTGTATCATAGTAGTATTACTTTTTTTGTAATCGACAGACATGAAAAAGGACCAAAATAAGAAAGAAATCAGAAGAAAATCTTAGTGATTCAGATTAATAGAAGGGACGGTTAGAATGTAAATTGCAAAAACAAATATATAAATAAAGCCATTTTTATGCTTAAAGGAAAAAATAATGGTGACTCCAAAACCATTGTTCCATACTTTTTCAAAATATCCTCCTTTGTGTTCGGGAGAACAAAGAAATTCATACAAGTTTGGAACTACTTGAGGATGAGTAAATGATAACAAAATCTTACTTGTTGGGTAAAATTCTTTAAACAGTAATATTTTCGCTTGCCTTTACCAGTCTGGTGCTTTAACTGTGGCAGTGGGGCTGTACAACATCTGTGCAAATTATCAGGGTAAAGAAATTAACTAAATAAATAGAAATAAACAAACTAAAAATATTTAGTTCAATAATGTCCTGCAACTGGTTTTGTACATACAGTAGAATACAAATTGCCTTAGAAAGACATATTTTGAAAAAAGACATATTTTAATAGTTATTTATATTATTTATTATTTATATTATAGTTTGGATTCATAACAACATAAATTAGTCTCTTTCAGGCTCACTGATTCAAAGAAAACTAATTTTCTGGTTGACTAGAAGAATACAAAGTATTTATTCAGTAAATAATAATCAGTGAACTATATTCCTTTTAACATACCTACAAACATTGAGTTAGACAACATTTGACAGTCCACTTTAGGCATTCCAACGATCAGTAAGCAACTTTTTCAGCTACATGTCATTAGAGTTTTAGTAAACTGTCTGTTTAATAAACCTCTTATTAGTTAATAGATGGCAATTATTAAGGTATTAAACATATTCTTAATAAAACAGAGAAATATATGCTATTAATAGCTGTAAATTAGCCCATTTTGTTTCAATATAGGATTGGTGAAATGAGTACAACCTAGATTTAATTCAACAAGGTGTGATATTTTAGTACTTAATATGTCCTCCATAACTCTATGCATACAGTGTACTGCTCTGACGCTTCACACTGAATGTAAAATTTATTACAAACTGTTACATCTGTCCTGTTTAACTCCTTCTTAAACGACCTGGTCTTTAATGGGGAGAGTTTGGTTTGGGAGAGTTGAGGTTTTGTATTATATCACACAGTGGCTGATAAAGTCCTGCACCCTCTTCACACCTTCAGCTCTCATACGTCCCTACAGAAGAGCTTTACTTACCCTGAAGTTCACTGTGGAAACTAGACACTTCTCACTGTATACGCCCCTCTTGTGACACACCAGAACATTTAGATGCTGTCAGATCAGATCTGAAATGATTAACTTGGTCTCATGAGATTGGGGAGCATGGATTCCCAGAAGCCCTCACTTATTTAAGGCTTTCAAGGGTCTTGGAAAAGGAGTTTATGCTGTGCTTCGGCTGCAGTGGATAGTTTAAAGTGTGACAAACAACCATGCATGGTGCCATTTTAAGATGTACAGTCACTCTTCCTCATAGCGCTTACTGGCTCTGAGACGCTTTGTTCACTTCCTCACTAATCATTACAAATGATTATTTCGGGGGCTTTTACAAGTCCATTGTTTTTGAATTTTTGAAAATGTTGCAGCATTTTTTATACTGAAAACAAGAATCTGGTATCTTCTTGCATTATTGTCCTCTCTTATAAGTTAAAAATAAATACCCTGGCAGTGTTCACTGTTCCAACAAAAACTACAAAAATTAAACCCGACGTTAACTTCAGGCCAGGTGTGTGTGTTTAATGAAACCACTTACTGTATATCCCAGCAAGCCAACAGTTGTTTGTTGACTCACTAGTATGTTTATCAGTGCATCAGTGTGTGGGAGGCCCGAGAGCTACAGATCTCCATCCTGTAGATGGAGGAGAATACAACCTTTCTCATGTTGAACCCAACAAAAACAAGTCTCGTTCTGTTCTCATTGTACAGTATGTGCCGTGTTTCATGTCTGAGTTCTTAACTTGTGATGTGTCTGTTTCTCTTTGTAGGACACGCAGTGTCTAAGCTTCTTGGTGAGCTACACATGCCCTCGTGATCTCGCTGGATGAAGGGATTTCAGACAATGGTCACCTGTCCAGAGAAGAGAGGCGCTTTCATCTCCTGTCCAGAACCGTACACCACATGATCACTGAAGAGGAAGGGAAAGTCGACCAATCAAAATGACTGTAAATAAATGAACCTAATGGAGTACTACTAAAAAAGCTGATTTAGATGAATCAATGATAGTTCCATGCTGTTTTAGCATCTCAGAAATATCCAATTTGATTTTTCTCATTTATTTTTTAAACATAGGAATAACTTTCATACGTTAGCTTTTGAATAAAATCATGTTGATTTTAAATCATCCGTCATCCTTGGCCCCATGTTTTCACTCTATAATAAAAAGGTCAAAATGATTACTATAATGATTTAAGAACAAATGAATATAAATAAAACTGAAAGACAACATACGAAAGTATATGTTTGATCTCTTGAAGCAGCACGCACACACACACACACACACACACACACACACACACACACATATATACACTCTCACACACACACACATGGTTGCTACAACGCACATTTTTATTTTATGTATGTTTGTATAAATGGTAAATAAACTGTTTAATAAGAATAATATTAGTAGAATCTTTTTTTTCCAGGGTTAAAAACACATGGTTGACTCTTTATACAGGGTCACATGATTGATTCAGTACATCCTCAAAATGACATTCAATCAAAATGGGTGACCCTGATGAACTTAATCCTGATTAATTATACAGTTGTGGCCAAAAGTTTTGAAATGACACAATTATTAGTTTTTTACAAAGTTTGCTGCTAAACTGCTTTTAGATCTTTGTTTCAGTTGTTTCTGTGATGTACTGGAAGTGTAATTACAAGCACTTCATAAGTTTCAAAGGCTTTATCGACAATTACATGACATTTATGCAAAGAGTCATTATTTGCTGTGCTGGCCCTTCTTTTTCAGGACCTCTGCAATCTGACTGAGCATGCTCTCAATCAACTTCTGGGCCTAAATCCTGACTGATAGCAACCCATTCTTTCATAATCACTTCTGGAGTTTGTCATAAGTAGTGTGGGTTTTTGCTCGTTCACCCGCCTCTTGAGGATTGACCACAAGTTCTCAATGGGATTAAGATCTGGGAGTTTCCAGGCCATGGACTCGTAAAATTTCAACGCCTTGTCCTCGAGTCACTTTAGTTATCACTTTGGCTCATTACCTGTGTCCCGTGCTGAAAACGCATTGTTCTT